>NC_079212.1:66596075-66896075 GCF_029633865.1 Lampris incognitus | reverse complement strand
CTCCTCTATTCATCTGTACACCATGTACAGACATCTATATCTAAACACTCCTCTATTCATCTATACACTCTGTATAGACATATATACCTAAACACTCCTCTATTCATCTATGCACTCTGTATAGACATCTATACCTAAACACTCCTCTATTCATCTATACACTCTGTATAGACATCTATACCTAAACACTCCTCTATTCATCTATACACTCTGTGTAGACATCTATACCTAAACACTCCTCTATTCATCTATACACTATGTATAGACATCTATACCTAAACACACCTCTATTCATCTATACACCATATATAGACAACTATACCTAAAGACTCCTCTATTCATCTGTACACCATGTACAGACATCTATATCTAAACACTCCTCTATTCATCTATACACTCTGTATAGACATCTATACCTAAACACTCCTCTATTCATCTATACACTCTGTATAGACATCTATACCTAAACACTCCTCTATTCATCTATACACTCTGTATAGACATCTATACCTAAACACTCCTCTATTCATCTATACACTATGTATAGACATCTATACCTAAACACACCTCTATTCATCTATACACCATATATAGACAACTATACCTAAACACTCCTCTATTCATCTGTACACCATGTACAGACATCTATATCTAAACACTCCTCTATTCATCTATACACTCTGTATAGAAATTTATACCTAAACAATCCTCTATTCATCTGTACACCATATACAGACATCTATACCTAAAAACTCCTCTATTCATCTATACACTCTGTATAGACATCTATACCTAAACACACCTCTATTCATCTATACACTCTCTATAGACATCTATACCTGAACGCTCCTGTATTCATCTATACACTTTGTATAGACATCTATACCTAAACACTCCTCTATTCATCTATACACTCGGTATAGACATCTATATCTAAACACTCCTCTATTCATCTATACACTCTGTATAGACATCTATACCTAAACACTCCTCTATTCATCTATACACCATATATAGACATCTATACCTAAACACTCCTCTAATCATCTATACACTATGTATGGACATCTATACCTAAACACTCCTCTAATCATCTATACACTATGTATAGACATCTATAACTAAACACTCCTCTATTCACCTATACACTATGTATAGACATATATACCTAAACACTCCTCTATTCATCTATACACCATATATAGACATATATACCTAAACACTCCTCTATTCATCTGTACACCATGTACAGACATCTATATCTAAACACTCCTCTATTCAACTATACACTCTGTATAGACATCTCTACCTAAACACTCCTTTATTCATCTATACACTCTGTATAGACATCTATACCTAAACACTCCTCTATTCATCTATACACTCTGTATAGACATCTATACCTAAACACTCCTCTATTCATCTATACACCATATACAGACATCTATACCTAAACACTCCTCTATTCATTTGTGAAACATGTACAGACATCTATACCTAAACACTCCTCTATTCATCTATACACCCTGTGTAGACATCTATACCTAAACACTCCTCTATTCATCTATACACTCTGTATAGACGTCTATACCTAAACACAACTATATTCATCTGTACACCATATATAGACATCTATACCTAAACACTCCTCTATTCATCTGTAAACCATGTACAGACATCTATATCTAACACTCCTCTATTCATCTATACACTCTGTATAGACATCTATACCTAAACACTCCTCTATTCATCTATACACTCTGTATAGACATCTATACCTAAACACTCCTCTATTCATCTATACACTCTGTATAGACATCTATACCTAAACACTCCTCTATTCATCTATACACTATGTATAGACATCTATACCTAAACACACCTCTATTCATCTATACACCATATATAGACAACTATACCTAAACACTCCTCTATTCATCTGTACACCATGTACAGACATCTATATCTGAACACTCCTCTATTCATCTATACACTCTGTATAGAAATGTATACCTAAACAATCCTCTATTCATCTGTACACCATATACAGACATCTATACCTAAAAACTCCTCTATTCATCTATACACTCTGTATAGACATCTATACCTAAACACTCCTCTATTCATCTATACACTCTCTATAGACATCTATACCTAAACGCTCCTGTATTCATCTATACACTTTGTATAGACATCTATACCTAAACACTCCTCTATTCATCTATACACTCGGTATAGACATCTATACCTAAGCACTCCTCTATTCATCTATACACCATGTATAGACATCTATACCTAAACACTCCTCTATTCACCTATACACTACGTATAGATATATATACCTAAACACTCCTCTATTCATCTATACACCATATATAGACATATATACCTAAACACTCCTCTATTCATCTGTACACCATGTACAGACATCTACACCTAAACACTCCTCTATTCATCTATACACCCTGTATAGAGATCTATACCTAAACACTCCTCTATTCATCTGTACACTCTGTATAGACATCTATACCTAAACACTCCTCTATTCATCTATACACCATATATACACATCTATACCTAAACACTCCTCTATTCATCTGTACACCTTGTACAGACATCTATACCTAAACACTCCTCTATTCATCTACACACCGTGTATAGAGATCTATACCTAAACATTCCTCTATTCATCTATACACTCTGTGTAGACATCTATACCTAAACGCTCCTGTATTCATCTATACACTTTGTATAGACATCTATACCTAAACACTCCTCTATTCATCTATACACTCGGTATAGATATCTATACCTAAACACTCCTCTATTCATCTATACACACTGTATAGACATCTATACCTAGACACTCCTCTATTCATCTATACACGCTGTATAGACATCTATACCTAAGCACTCCTCTATTCATCTATACACCATGTATAGACATCTATACCTAAACACTCCTCTATTCACCTATACACTACGTATAGATATCTATACCTAAACACTCCTCTATTCATCTATACACTCGGTATAGACATCTATACCTAAACACTCCTCTATTCATCTATACACACTGTATAGACATCTATACCTAGACACTCCTCTATTCATCTATACACGCTGTATAGACATCTATACCTAAGCACTCCTCTATTCATCTATACACCATGTATAGACATCTATACCTAAACACTCCTCTATTCACCTATACACTACGTATAGATATCTATACCTAAACACTCCTCTATTCATCTATACACTCTGTATAGACATCTATGCCTAAACACACCTCTATTCATCTATACGCTCTGTATAGACATCTATACCTAAACACTCCACTATTCATCGATACACTCTGTATAGACATCTATACCTAAACACTCCTCTATCCATCTATACACCATATACAGACATTTATACCTAAACACTCCTCTATTCATTTGTGAAACATGTACAGACATATATACCTAAACACTCCTCTATTCATCTATACACCCTGTGTAGACATCTATACCTAAACACTCCTCTATTCATCTATACACTCTGTATAGACGTCTATACCTAAACACAACTATATTCATCTATACACCATATATAGACATATATACCTAAACACTCCTCTATTCATCTGTACACCATGTACAGACATCTATATCTAAACACTCCTCTATTCATCTATACACTCTGTATAGACATCTATACCTAAACACTCCTCTATTCATCTATGCACTCTGTATAGACATCTATACCTAAACACTCCTCTATTCATCTATACACTCTCTATAGACATCTATACCTGAACGCTCCTGTATTCATCTATACACTTTGTATAGACATATATACCTAAACACTCCTCTATTCATCTATACACTCGGTATAGACATCTATATCTAAACACTCCTCTATTCATCTACACACCGTGTATAGAGATCTATACCTAAACATTCCTCTATTCATCTATACACTCTGTGTAGACATCTATACCTAAACGCTCCTGTATTCATCTATACACTTTGTATAGACATCTATACCTAAACACTCCTCTATTCATCTATACACTCGGTATAGATATCTATACCTAAACACTCCTCTATTCATCTATACACACTGTATAGACATCTATACCTAGACACTCCTCTATTCATCTATACACGCTGTATAGACATCTATACCTAAGCACTCCTCTATTCATCTATACACCATGTATAGACATCTATACCTAAACACTCCTCTATTCACCTATACACTACGTATAGATATCTATACCTAAACACTCCTCTATTCATCTATACACTCGGTATAGACATCTATACCTAAACACTCCTCTATTCATCTATACACACTGTATAGACATCTATACCTAGACACTCCTCTATTCATCTATACACGCTGTATAGACATCTATACCTAAGCACTCCTCTATTCATCTATACACCATGTATAGACATCTATACCTAAACACTCCTCTATTCACCTATACACTACGTATAGATATCTATACCTAAACACTCCTCTATTCATCTATACACTCTGTATAGACATCTATGCCTAAACACACCTCTATTCATCTATACGCTCTGTATAGACATCTATACCTAAACACTCCACTATTCATCGATACACTCTGTATAGACATCTATACCTAAACACTCCTCTATTCATCTATACACCATATACAGACATCTATACCTAAACACTCCTCTATTCATTTGTGAAACATGTACAGACATCTATACCTAAACACTCCTCTATTCATCTATACACCCTGTGTAGACATCTATACCTAAACACTCCTCTATTCATCTATACACTCTGTATAGACGTCTATACCTAAACACAACTATATTCATCTGTACACCATATATAGACATCTATACCTAAACACTCCTCTATTCATCTGTACACCATGTACAGACATCTATATCTAACACTCCTCTATTCATCTATACACTCTGTATAGACATCTATACCTAAACACTCCTCTATTCATCTATACACTCTGTATAGACATCTATACCTAAACACTCCTCTATTCATCTATACACTCTGTATAGACATCTATACCTAAACACTCCTCTATTCATCTATACACTATGTATAGACATCTATACCTAAACACACCTCTATTCATCTATACACCATATATAGACAACTATACCTAAACACTCCTCTATTCATCTGTACACCATGTACAGACATCTATATCTGAACACTCCTCTATTCATCTATACACTCTGTATAGAAATGTATACCTAAACAATCCTCTATTCATCTGTACACCATATACAGACATCTATACCTAAAAACTCCTCTATTCATCTATACACTCTGTATAGACATCTATACCTAAACACTCCTCTATTCATCTATACACTCTCTATAGACATCTATACCTAAACGCTCCTGTATTCATCTATACACTTTGTATAGACATCTATACCTAAACACTCCTCTATTCATCTATACACTCGGTATAGACATCTATACCTAAGCACTCCTCTATTCATCTATACACCATGTATAGACATCTATACCTAAACACTCCTCTATTCACCTATACACTACGTATAGATATATATATACCTAAACACTCCTCTATTCATCTATACACCATATATAGACATATATACCTAAACACTCCTCTATTCATCTGTACACCATGTACAGACATCTACACCTAAACACTCCTCTATTCATCTATACACCCTGTATAGAGATCTATACCTAAACACTCCTCTATTCATCTGTACACTCTGTATAGACATCTATACCTAAACACTCCTCTATTCATCTATACACCATATATACACATCTATACCTAAACACTCCTCTATTCATCTGTACACCTTGTACAGACATCTATACCTAAACACTCCTCTATTCATCTACACACCGTGTATAGAGATCTATACCTAAACATTCCTCTATTCATCTATACACTCTGTGTAGACATCTATACCTAAACGCTCCTGTATTCATCTATACACTTTGTATAGACATCTATACCTAAACACTCCTCTATTCATCTATACACTCGGTATAGATATCTATACCTAAACACTCCTCTATTCATCTATACACACTGTATAGACATCTATACCTAGACACTCCTCTATTCATCTATACACGCTGTATAGACATCTATACCTAAGCACTCCTCTATTCATCTATACACCATGTATAGACATCTATACCTAAACACTCCTCTATTCACCTATACACTACGTATAGATATCTATACCTAAACACTCCTCTATTCATCTATACACTCGGTATAGACATCTATACCTAAACACTCCTCTATTCATCTATACACACTGTATAGACATCTATACCTAGACACTCCTCTATTCATCTATACACGCTGTATAGACATCTATACCTAAGCACTCCTCTATTCATCTATACACCATGTATAGACATCTATACCTAAACACTCCTCTATTCACCTATACACTACGTATAGATACCTATACCTAAACACTCCTCTATTCATCTATACACTCTGTATAGACATCTATGCCTAAACACACCTCTATTCATCTATACGCTCTGTATAGACATCTATACCTAAACACTCCACTATTCATCGATACACTCTGTATAGACATCTATACCTAAACACTCCTCTATCCATCTATACACCATATACAGACATCTATACCTAAACACTCCTCTATTCATTTGTGAAACATGTACAGACATCTATACCTAAACACTCCTCTATTCATCTATACACCCTGTGTAGACATCTATACCTAAACACTCCTCTATTCATCTATACACCATATATACACATCTATACCTAAACACTCCTCTATTCATCTGTACACCTTGTACAGACATCTATACCTAAACACTCCTCTATTCATCTACACACCGTGTATAGAGATCTATACCTAAACATTCCTCTATTCATCTATACACTCTGTGTAGACATCTATACCTAAACGCTCCTGTATTCATCTATACACTTTGTATAGACATCTATACCTAAACACTCCTCTATTCATCTATACACTCGGTATAGATATCTATACCTAAACACTCCTCTATTCATCTATACACACTGTATAGACATCTATACCTAGACACTCCTCTATTCATCTATACACGCTGTATAGACATCTATACCTAAGCACTCCTCTATTCATCTATACACCATGTATAGACATCTATACCTAAACACTCCTCTATTCACCTATACACTACGTATAGATATCTATACCTAAACACTCCTCTATTCATCTATACACTCGGTATAGACATCTATACCTAAACACTCCTCTATTCATCTATACACACTGTATAGACATCTATACCTAGACACTCCTCTATTCATCTATACACGCTGTATAGACATCTATACCTAAGCACTCCTCTATTCATCTATACACCATGTATAGACATCTATACCTAAACACTCCTCTATTCACCTATACACTACGTATAGATATCTATACCTAAACACTCCTCTATTCATCTATACACTCTGTATAGACATCTATGCCTAAACACACCTCTATTCATCTATACGCTCTGTATAGACATCTATACCTAAACACTCCACTATTCATCGATACACTCTGTATAGACATCTATACCTAAACACTCCTCTATCCATCTATACACCATATACAGACATCTATACCTAAACACTCCTCTATTCATTTGTGAAACATGTACAGACATCTATACCTAAACACTCCTCTATTCATCTATACACCCTGTGTAGACATCTATACCTAAACACTCCTCTATTCATCTATACACTCTGTATAGACGTCTATACCTAAACACAACTATATTCATCTATACACCATATATAGACATATATACCTAAACACTCCTCTATTCATCTGTACACCATGTACAGACATCTATATCTAAACACTCCTCTATTCATCTATACACTCTGTATAGACATCTATACCTAAACACTCCTCTATTCATCTATGCACTCTGTATAGACATCTATACCTAAACACTCCTCTATTCATCTATACACTCTCTATAGACATCTATACCTGAACGCTCCTGTATTCATCTATACACTTTGTATAGACATCTATACCTAAACACTCCTCTATTCATCTATACACTCGGTATAGACATCTATATCTAAACACTCCTCTATTCATCTACACACCGTGTATAGAGATCTATACCTAAACATTCCTCTATTCATCTATACACTCTGTGTAGACATCTATACCTAAACGCTCCTGTATTCATCTATACACTTTGTATAGACATCTATACCTAAACACTCCTCTATTCATCTATACACTCGGTATAGATATCTATACCTAAACACTCCTCTATTCATCTATACACACTGTATAGACATCTATACCTAGACACTCCTCTATTCATCTATACACGCTGTATAGACATCTATACCTAAGCACTCCTCTATTCATCTATACACCATGTATAGACATCTATACCTAAACACTCCTCTATTCACCTATACACTACGTATAGATATCTATACCTAAACACTCCTCTATTCATCTATACACTCGGTATAGACATCTATACCTAAACACTCCTCTATTCATCTATACACACTGTATAGACATCTATACCTAGACACTCCTCTATTCATCTATACACGCTGTATAGACATCTATACCTAAGCACTCCTCTATTCATCTATACACCATGTATAGACATCTATACCTAAACACTCCTCTATTCACCTATACACTACGTATAGATATCTATACCTAAACACTCCTCTATTCATCTATACACTCTGTATAGACATCTATGCCTAAACACACCTCTATTCATCTATACGCTCTGTATAGACATCTATACCTAAACACTCCACTATTCATCGATACACTCTGTATAGACATCTATACCTAAACACTCCTCTATCCATCTATACACCATATACAGACATCTATACCTAAACACTCCTCTATTCATTTGTGAAACATGTACAGACATCTATACCTAAACACTCCTCTATTCATCTATACACCCTGTGTAGACATCTATACCTAAACACTCCTCTATTCATCTATACACTCTGTATAGACGTCTATACCTAAACACAACTATATTCATCTATACACCATATATAGACATATATACCTAAACACTCCTCTATTCATCTGTACACCATGTACAGACATCTATATCTAAACACTCCTCTATTCATCTATACACTCTGTATAGACATCTATACCTAAACACTCCTCTATTCATCTATGCACTCTGTATAGACATCTATACCTAAACACTCCTCTATTCATCTATACACTCTCTATAGACATCTATACCTGAACGCTCCTCTATTCATCTATACACTTTGTATAGACATCTATACCTAAACACTCCTCTATTCATCTATACACTCGGTATAGACATCTATATCTAAACACTCCTCTATTCATATATACACTCTGTATAGACATCTATACCTAAACACTCCTCTATTCATCTATACACCATATATAGACATCTATACCTAAACACTCCTCTAATCATCTATACACTATGTATGGACATCTATACCTAAACACTCCTCTAATCATCTATACACTATGTATAGACATATATACCTAAACACTCCTCTATTCATCTATACACCATATATAGACATCTATACCTAAACACTCCTCTATTCATCTATACACTCGGTATAGACATCTATATCTAAACACTCCTCTATTCATCTACACACCGTGTATAGAGATCTATACCTAAAAATTCCTCTATTCATCTATACACTCTGTGTAGACATCTATACCTAAACGCTCCTGTATTCATCTATACACTTTGTATAGACATCTATACCTAAACACTCCTCTATTCATCTATACACTCGGTATAGATATCTATACCTAAACACTCCTCTATTCATCTATACACACTGTATAGACATCTATACCTAGACACTCCTCTATTCATCTATACACGCTGTATAGACATCTATACCTAAGCACTCCTCTATTCATCTATACACCATGTATAGACATCTATACCTAAACACTCCTCTATTCACCTATACACTACGTATAGATATCTATACCTAAACAGTCCTCTATTCATCTATACACTCGGTATAGACATCTATACCTAAACACTCCTCTATTCATCTATACACACTGTATAGACATCTATACCTAGACACTCCTCTATTCATCTATACACGCTGTATAGACATCTATACCTAAGCACTCCTCTATTCATCTATACACCATGTATAGACATCTATACCTAAACACTCCTCTATTCACCTATACACTACGTATAGATATCTATACCTAAACACTCCTCTATTCATCTATACACTCTGTATAGACATCTATGCCTAAACACACCTCTATTCATCTATACGCTCTGTATAGACATCTATACCTAAACACTCCACTATTCATCGATACACTCTGTATAGACATCTATACCTAAACACTCCTCTATCCATCTATACACCATATACAGACATCTATACCTAAACACTCCTCTATTCATTTGTGAAACATGTACAGACATCTATACCTAAACACTCCTCTATTCATCTATACACCCTGTGTAGACATCTATACCTAAACACTCCTCTATTCATCTATACACTCTGTATAGACGTCTATACCTAAACACAACTATATTCATCTATACACCATATATAGACATATATACCTAAACACTCCTCTATTCATCTGTACACCATGTACAGACATCTATATCTAAACACTCCTCTATTCATCTATACACTCTGTATAGACATCTATACCTAAACACTCCTCTATTCATCTATGCACTCTGTATAGACATCTATACCTAAACACTCCTCTATTCATCTATACACTCTCTATAGACATCTATACCTGAACGCTCCTCTATTCATCTATACACTTTGTATAGACATCTATACCTAAACACTCCTCTATTCATCTATACACTCGGTATAGACATCTATATCTAAACACTCCTCTATTCATATATACACTCTGTATAGACATCTATACCTAAACACTCCTCTATTCATCTATACACCATATATAGACATCTATACCTAAACACTCCTCTAATCATCTATACACTATGTATGGACATCTATACCTAAACACTCCTCTAATCATCTATACACTATGTATAGACATCTATAACTAAACACTCCTCTATTCACCTATACACTATGTATAGACATATATACCTAAACACTCCTCTATTCATCTATACACCATATATAGACATCTATACCTAAACACTCCTCTATTCATCTGTACACCATGTACAGACATCTATATCTAAACACTCCTCTATTCAACTATAAACTCTGTATAGACATCTCTACCTAAACACTCCTTTA
This sequence comes from Lampris incognitus, assembly GCF_029633865.1. NCBI lineage: Eukaryota > Metazoa > Chordata > Actinopteri > Lampriformes > Lampridae > Lampris > Lampris incognitus. Next base: position 66,884,740 of record NC_079212.1, on the reverse strand, counting down.
TTCATCTATACACTCTGTATAGACATCTATACCTAAACACTCCTCTATTCATCTATACACTCTGTATAGACATCTATACCTAAACACTCCTCTATTCATCTATACACCATATACAGACATCTATACCTAAACACTCCTCTATTCATTTGTGAAACATGTACAGACATCTATACCTAAACACTCCTCTATTCATCTATACACCCTGTGTAGACATCTATACCTAAACACTCCTCTATTCATCTATACACTCTGTATAGACGTCTATACCTAAACACAACTATATTCATCTGTACACCATATATAGACATCTATACCTAAACACTCCTCTATTCATCTGTACACCATGTACAGACATCTATATCTAACACTCCTCTATTCATCTATACACTCTGTATAGACATCTATACCTAAACACTCCTCTATTCATCTATACACTCTGTATAGACATCTATACCTAAACACTCCTCTATTCATCTATACACTCTGTATAGACATCTATACCTAAACACTCCTATATTCATCTATACACTATGTATAGACATCTATACCTAAACACACCTCTATTCATCTATACACCATATATAGACAACTATACCTAAACACTCCTCTATTCATCTGTACACCATGTACAGACATCTATATCTGAACACTCCTCTATTCATCTATACACTCTGTATAGAAATTTATACCTAAACAATCCTCTATTCATCTGTACACCATATACAGACATCTATACCTAAAAACTCCTCTATTCATCTATACACTCTGTATAGACATCTATACCTAAACACTCCTCTATTCATCTATACACTCTCTATAGACATATATACCTAAACGCTCCTGTATTCATCTATACACTTTGTATAGACATCTATACCTAAACACTCCTCTATTCATCTATACACTCGGTATAGACATCTATACCTAAGCACTCCTCTATTCATCTATACACCATGTATAGACATCTATACCTAAACACTCCTCTATTCACCTATACACTACGTATAGATATATATACCTAAACACTCCTCTATTCATCTATACACCATATATAGACATATATACCTAAACACTCCTCTATTCATCTGTACACCATGTACAGACATCTACACCTAAACACTCCTCTATTCATCTATACACCCTGTAATGAGATCTATACCTAAACACTCCTCTATTCATCTGTACACTCTGTATAGACATCTATACCTAAACACTCCTCTATTCATCTATACACCATATATACACATCTATACCTAAACACTCCTCTATTCATCTGTACACCATGTACAGACATCTATACCTAAACACTCCTCTATTCATCTACACACCGTGTATAGAGATCTATACCTAAACATTCCTCTATTCATCTATACACTCTGTGTAGACATCTATACCTAAACGCTCCTGTATTCATCTATACACTTTGTATAGACATCTATACCTAAACACTCCTCTATTCATCTATACACTCGGTATAGATATCTATACCTAAACACTCCTCTATTCATCTATACACACTGTATAGACATCTATACCTAGACACTCCTCTATTCATCTATACACGCTGTATAGACATCTATACCTAAGCACTCCTCTATTCATCTATACACCATGTATAGACATCTATACCTAAACACTCCTCTATTCACCTATACACTACGTATAGATATCTATACCTAAACACTCCTCTATTCATCTATACACTCGGTATAGACATCTATACCTAAACACTCCTCAATTCATCTATACACACTGTATAGACATCTATACCTAGACACTCCTCTATTCATCTATACACGCTGTATAGACATCTATACCTAAGCACTCCTCTATTCATCTATACACCATGTATAGACATCTATACCTAAACACTCCTCTATTCACCTATACACTACGTATATATATCTATACCTAAACACTCCTCTATTCATCTATACACTCTGTATAGACATCTATGCCTCAACACACCTCTATTCATCTATACGCTCTGTATAGACATCTATACCTAAACACTCCACTATTCATCGATACACTCTGTATAGACATCTATACCTAAACATTCCTCTATTCATCTATACACCATATACAGACATCTATACCTAAACACTCCTCTATTCATTTGTGAAACATGTACAGACATCTATACCTAAACACTCCTCTATTCATCTATACACCCTGTGTAGACATCTATACCTAAACACTCCTCTATTCATCTATACACTCTGTATAGACGTCTATACCTAAACACAACTATATTCATCTATACACCATATATAGACATATATACCTAAACACTCCTCTATTCATCTGTACACCATGTACAGACATCTATATCTAAACACTCCTCTATTCATCTATACACTCTGTATAGACATCTATACCTAAACACTCCTCTATTCATCTATGCACTCTGTATAGACATCTATACCTAAACACTCCTCTATTCATCTATACACTCTCTATAGACATCTATACCTAAACGCTCCTGTATTCATCTATACACCTTGTACAGACATCTATACCTAAACACTCCTCTATTCATCTATACACTCGGTATAGACATCTATACCTAAGCACTCCTCTATTCATCTATACACCATGTATAGACATCTATACCTAAACACTCATCTATTCACCTATACACTACGTATAGATATATATACCTAAACACTCCTCTATTCATCTATACACCATATATAGACATATATACCTAAACACTCCTCTATTCATCTGTACACCATGTACAGACATCTACACCTAAACACTCCTCTATTCATCTATACACCCTGTATAGAGATCTATACCTAAACACTCCTCTATTCATCTGTACACTCTGTATAGACATCTATACCTAAACACTCCTCTATTCATCTATACACCATATATACACATCTATACCTAAACACTCCTCTATTCATCTGTACACCTTGTACAGACATCTATACCTAAACACTCCTCTATTCATCTACACACCGTGTATAGAGATCTATACCTAAACATTCCTCTATTCATCTATACACTCTGTGTAGACATCTATACCTAAACGCTCCTGTATTCATCTATACACTTTGTATAGACATCTATACCTAAACACTCCTCTATTCATCTATACACTCGGTATAGATATCTATACCTAAACACTCCTCTATTCATCTATACACACTGTATAGACATCTATACCTAGACACTCCTCTATTCATCTATACACGCTGTATAGACATCTATACCTAAGCACTCCTCTATTCATCTATACACCATGTATAGACATCTATACCTAACCACTCCTCTATTCATCTATACACTCGGTATAGACATCTATACCTAAACACTCCTCTATTCATCTATACACACTGTATAGACATCTATACCTAGACACTCCTCTATTCATCTATACACGCTGTATAGACATCTATACCTAAGCACTCCTCTATTCATCTATACACCATGTATAGACATCTATACCTAAACACTCCTCTATTCACCTATACACTACGTATAGATATCTATACCTAAACACTCCTCTATTCATCTATACACTCTGTATAGACATCTATGCCTAAACACACCTCTATTCATCTATACGCTCTGTATAGACATCTATACCTAAACACTCCACTATTCATCGATATACTCTGTATAGACATCTATACCTAAACACTCCTCTATTCATCTATACACCATATACAGACATCTATACCTAAACACTCCTCTATTCATTTGTGAAACATGTACAGACATCTATACCTAAACACTCCTCTATTCATCTATACACCCTGTGTAGACATCTATACCTAAACACTCCTCTATTCATCTATACACTCTGTATAGACGTCTATACCTAAACACAACTATATTCATCTATACACCATATATAGACATATATACCTAAACACTCCTCTATTCATCTGTACACCATGTACAGACATCTATATCTAAACACTCCTCTATTCATCTATACACTCTGTATAGACATCTATACCTAAACACTCCTCTATTCATCTATGCACTCTGTATAGACATCTATACCTAAACACTCCTCTATTCATCTATACACTCTGTATAGACATCTATACCTAAACACTCCTCTATTCATCTATACACTCTGTGTAGACATCTATACCTAAACACTCCTCTATTCATCTATACACTATGTATAGACATCTATACCTAAACACACCTCTATTCATCTATACACCATATATAGACAACTATACCTAAACACTCCTCTATTCATCTGTACACCATGTACAGACATCTATATCTAAACACTCCTCTATTCAACTATACACTCTGTATAGAAATGTATACCTAAACAATCCTCTATTCATCTGTACACCATATACAGACATCTATACCTAAAAACTCCTCTATTCATCTATACACTCTGTATAGACATCTATACCTAAACACTCCTCTATTCATCTATGCACTTTCTATAGACATCTATACCTAAACGCTCTTGTATTCATCTATACACTTTGTATAGACATCTATACCTAAACACTCCTCTATTCATCTATACACTCGGTATAGACATCTATACCTAAACACTCCTCTATTCCTCTGTACACACTGTATAGACATCTATACCTAGACACTCCTCTATTCATCTATACACGCTGTATAGACATCTATACCTAAGCACTCCTCTATTCATCTATACACCATGTATAGACATATATACCTAAACACTCCTCTATTCACCTATACACTACGTATAGATATATATACCTAAACACTCCTCTATTCATCTATACACCATATATAGACATATATACCTAAACACTCCTCTATTCATCTGTACACCATGTACAGACATCTACACCTAAACACTCCTCTATTCATCTATACACCCTGTATAGAGATCTATACCTAAACACTCCTCTATTCATCTATACACTCTGTATAGACATCTATACCTAAACACTCCTCTATTCATCTATACACCATATATACACCTCTATACCTAAACACTCCTCTATTCATCTGTACACCACGTACAGACATCTATACCTAAACACTCCTCTATTCATCTATACACCCTGTATAGAGATCTATACCTAAACACTCCTCTATTCATCTATACACTCTGTGTAGACATCTATACCTAAACGCTCCTGTATTCATCTATACACTTTGTATAGACATCTATACCAAAACACTCCTCTATTCACCTATACACTACGTATAGATATCTATACCTAAACACTCCTCTATTCATCTATACATTCGGTATAGACATCTATACCTAAACACTCCTCTATTCATCTATACACACTGTATAGACATCTATACCTAGACACGCCTCTATTCATCTATACACGCTGTACAGACATCTATACCTAAGCACTCCTCTATTCATCTATACACCATGTATAGACATCTATACCTAAACACTCCTCTATTCACCTATACACTACGTATAGATATCTATACCTAAAAACTCCTCTATTCTTCCATACACCATATATAGACATATATACCTAAACACTCCTCTATTCATCTGTACACCATGTACAGACATCTACACCTAAACACTCCTCTATTCATCTATACACCCTGTATAGAGATCTATACCTAAACACTCCTCTATTCATCTGTACACTCTGTATAGACATCTATACCTAAACACTCCTCTATTCATCTATACACCATATATACACATCTATACCTAAACACTCCTCTATTCATCTGTACACCTTGTACAGACATCTATACCTAAACACTCCTCTATTCATCTACACACCGTGTATAGAGATCTATACCTAAACATTCCTCTATTCATCTATACACTCTGTGTAGACATCTATACCTAAACGCTCCTGTATTCATCTATACACTTTGTATAGACATCTATACCTAAACACTCCTCTATTCATCTATACACTCGGTATAGATATCTATACCTAAACACTCCTCTATTCATCTATACACACTGTATAGACATCTATACCTAGACACTCCTCTATTCATCTATACACGCTGTATAGACATCTATACCTAAGCACTCCTCTATTCATCTATACACCATGTATAGACATCTATACCTAAACACTCCTCTATTCACCTATACACTACGTATAGATATCTATACCTAAACACTCCTCTATTCATCTATACACTCGGTATAGACATCTATACCTAAACACTCCTCTATTCATCTATACACACTGTATAGACATCTATACCTAGACACTCCTCTATTCATCTATACACGCTGTATAGACATCTATACCTAAGCACTCCTCTATTCATCTATACACCATGTATAGACATCTATACCTAAACACTCCTCTATTCACCTATACACTACGTATAGATATCTATACCTAAACACTCCTCTATTCATCTATACACTCTGTATAGACATCTATGCCTAAACACACCTCTATTCATCTATACGCTCTGTATAGACATCTATACCTAAACACTCCACTATTCATCGATACACTCTGTATAGACATCTATACCTAAACACTCCTTTATTCATCTATACACCATATACAGACATCTATACCTAAACACTCCTCTATTCATTTGTGAAACATGTACAGACATCTATACCTAAACACTCCTCTATTCATCTATACACCCTGTGTAGACATCTATACCTAAACACTCCTCTATTCATCTATACACTCTGTATAGACGTCTATACCTAAACACAACTATATTCATCTATACACCATATATAGACATATATACCTAAACACTCCTCTATTCATCTGTACACCATGTACAGACATCTATATCTAAACACTCCTCTATTCATCTATACACTCTGTATAGACATCTATACCTAAACACTCCTCTATTCATCTATGCACTCTGTATAGACATCTATACCTAAAAACTCCTCTATTCATCTATACACTCTGTATAGACATCTATACCTAAACACTCCTCTATTCATCTATACACTCTGTGTAGACATCTATACCTAAACACTCCTCTATTCATCTATACACTATGTATAGACATCTATACCTAAACACACCTCTATTCATCTATACACCATATATAGACAACTATACCTAAACACTCCTCTATTCATCTGTACACCATGTACAGACATCTATATCTAAACACTCCTCTATTCATCTATACACTCTGTATAGAAATGTATACCTAAACAATCCTCTATTCATCTGTACACCATATACAGACATCTATACCTAAAAACTCCTCTATTCATCTATACACTCTGTATAGACATCTATACCTAAACACTCCTCTATTCATCTATGCACTTTCTATAGACATCTATACCTAAACGCTCCTGTATTCATCTATACACTTTGTATAGACATCTATACCTAAACACTCCTCTATTCATCTATACACTCGGTATAGACATCTATACCTAAACACTCCTCTATTCCTCTATACACACTGTATAGACATATATACCTAGACACTCCTCTATTCATCTATACACGCTGTATAGACATCTATACCTAAGCACTCCTCTATTCATCTATACACCATGTATAGACATATATACCTAAACACTCCTCTATTCACCTATACACTACGTATAGATATATATACCTAAACACTCCTCTATTCATCTATACACCATATATAGACATATATACCTAAACACTCCTCTATTCATCTGTACACCATGTACAGACATCTACACCTAAACACTCCTCTATTCATCTATACACCCTGTATAGAGATCTATACCTAAACACTCCTCTATTCATCTGTACACTCTGTATAGACATCTATACCTAAACACTCCTCTATTCATCTATACACCATATATACACCTCTATACCTAATCACTCCTCTATTCATCTGTACACCACGTACAGACATCTATACCTAAACACTCCTCTATTCATCTATACACCCTGTATAGAGATCTATACCTAAACACTCCTCTATTCATCTATACACTCTGTGTAGACATCTATACCTAAACGCTCCTGTATTCATCTATACACTTTGTATAGACATCTATACCAAAACACTCCTCTATTCACCTATACACTACGTATAGATATCTATACCTAAACACTCCTTTATTCATCTATACATTCGGTATAGACATCTATACCTAAACACTCCTCTATTCATCTATACACACTGTATAGACATCTATACCTAGACACTCCTCTATTCATCTATACACGCTGTACAGACATCTATACCTAAGCACTCCTCTATTCATCTATACACCATGTATAGACATCTATACCTAAACACTCCTCTATTCACCTATACACTACGTATAGATATCTATACCTAAAAACTCCTCTATTCTTCCATACACCATATATAGACATATATACCTAAACACTCCTCTATTCATCTGTACACCATGTACAGACATCTACACCTAAACACTCCTCTATTCATCTATACACCCTCTATAGAGATCTATACCTAAACACACCTCTATTCATCTATACACCATATATAGACAACTATACCTAAACACTCCTCTATTCATCTGTACACCATGTACAGACATCTATATCTAAACAATCCTCTATTCATCTGTACACCATATACAGACATCTATACCTAAAAACTCCTCTATTCATCTATACACTCTGTATAGACATCTATACCTAAACACTCCTCTATTCATCTATGCACTTTCTATAGACATCTATACCTAAACGCTCCTGTATTCATCTATACACTTTGTATAGACATCTATACCTAAACACTCCTCTATTCATCTATACACTCGGTATAGACATCTATACCTAAACACTCCTCTATTCCTCTATACACACTGTATAGACATCTATACCTAGACACTCCTCTATTCATCTATACACCCTGTGTAGACATCTATACCTAAACACTCCTCTATTCATCTATACACTCTGTATAGACGTCTATACCTAAACACAACTATATTCATCTATACACCATATATAGACATATATACCTAAACACTCCTCTATTCATCTGTACACCATGTACAGACATCTATATCTAAACACTCCTCTATTCATCTATACACTCTGTATAGACATCTATACCTAAACACTCCTCTATTCATCTATGCACTCTGTATAGACATCTATACCTAAACACTCCTCTATTCATCTATACACTCTGTATAGACATCTATACCTAAACACTCCTCTATTCATCTATACACTCTGTGTAGACATCTATACCTAAACACTCCTCTATTCATCTATACACTATGTATAGACATCTATACCTAAACACACCTCTATTCATCTATACACCATATATAGACAACTATACCTAAACACTCCTCTATTCATCTGTACACCATGTACAGACATCTATATCTAAACACTCCTCTATTCATCTATACACTCTGTATAGAAATGTATACCTAAACAATCCTCTATTCATCTGTACACCATATACAGACATCTATACCTAAAAACTCCTCTATTCATCTATACACTCTGTATAGACATCTATACCTAAACACTCCTCTATTCATCTATGCACTTTCTATAGACATCTATACCTAAACGCTCCTGTATTCATCTATACACTTTGTATAGACATCTATACCTAAACACTCCTCTATTCATCTATACACTCGGTATAGACATCTATACCTAAACACTCCTCTATTCCTCTATACACACTGTATAGACATATATACCTAGACACTCCTCTATTCATCTATACACGCTGTATAGACATCTATACCTAAGCACTCCTCTATTCATCTATACACCATGTATAGACATATATACCTAAACACTCCTCTATTCACCTATACACTACGTATAGATATATATACCTAAACACTCCTCTATTCATCTATACACCATATATAGACATATATACCTAAACACTCCTCTATTCATCTGTACACCATGTACAGACATCTACACCTAAACACTCCTCTATTCATCTATACACCCTGTATAGAGATCTATACCTAAACACTCCTCTATTCATCTGTACACTCTGTATAGACATCTATACCTAAACACTCCTCTATTCATCTATACACCATATATACACCTCTATACCTAAACACTCCTCTATTCATCTGTACACCACGTACAGACATCTATACCTAAACACTCCTCTATTCATCTATACACCCTGTATAGAGATCTATACCTAAACACTCCTCTATTCATCTATACACTCTGTGTAGACATCTATACCTAAACGCTCCTGTATTCATCTATACACTTTGTATAGACATCTATACCAAAACACTCCTCTATTCACCTATACACTACGTATAGATATCTATACCTAAACACTCCTTTATTCATCTATACATTCGGTATAGACATCTATACCTAAACACTCCTCTATTCATCTATACACACTGTATAGACATCTATACCTAGACACTCCTCTATTCATCTATACACGCTGTACAGACATCTATACCTAAGCACTCCTCTATTCATCTATACACCATGTATAGACATCTATACCTAAACACTCCTCTATTCACCTATACACTACGTATAGATATCTATACCTAAAAACTCCTCTATTCTTCCATACACCATATATAGACATATATACCTAAACACTCCTCTATTCATCTGTACACCATGTACAGACATCTACACCTAAACACTCCTCTATTCATCTATACACCCTCTATAGAGATCTATACCTAAACACTCCTCTATTCATCTATAAACTCTGTATAGACATCTATACCTAAACACTCCTCTATTCATCTATACACCATATATACACATCTATACCTAAACACTCCTCTATTCATCTGTACACCATGTACAGACATCTATATCTAAACACTCCTCTATTCATCTATACACCCTGTATAGAGATATATACCTAAACACTCCTCTATTCATCTATACACTCTGTGTAGACATCTATACCTAAACACTCCTCTATTCATCTATACACTCTGTATAGACGTATATACCTAAACACAACTATATTCATCTATACACCATATATAGACATATATACCTAAACACTCCTCTATTCATCTGTACACCATGTACAGACATCTATATCTAAACACTCCTCTATTCATCTATACACTCTGTATAGACATCTATACCTAAACACTCCTCTATTCATCTATGCACTCTGTATAGACATCTATACCTAAACACTCCTCTATTCATCTATACACTCTGTATAGACATCTATACCTAAACACTCCTCTATTCATCTATACACTCTGTGTAGACATCTATACCTAAACACTCCTCTATTCATCTATACACTATGTATAGACATCTATACCTAAACACACCTCTATTCATCTATACACCATATATAGACAACTATACCTAAACACTCCTCTATTCATCTGTACACCATGTACAGACATCTATATCTAAACACTCCTCTATTCATCTATACACTCTGTATAGAAATTTATACCTAAACAATCCTCTATTCATCTGTACACCATATACAGACATCTATACCTAAAAACTCCTCTATTCATCTATACACTCTGTATAGACATCTATACCTAAACACTCCTCTATTCATCTATGCACTCTCTATAGACATCTATACCTAAACACTCCTCTATTCATCTATACACTCGGTATAGACATCTATACCTAAACACTCCTCTATTCATCTATACACACTGTATAGACATCTATACCTAGACACTCCTCTATTCATCTATACACGCTGTATAGACATCTATACCTAAGCACTCCTCTATTCATCTATACACCATGTATAGACATCTATACCTAAACACTCCTCTATTCACCTATACACTACGTATAGATATCTATACCTAAACACTCCTCTATTCATCTATACATTCGGTATAGACATCTATACCTAAACACTCCTCTATTCATCTATACACACTGTATAGACATCTATACCTAGACACTCCTCTATTCATCTATACACGCTGTACAGACATCTATACCTAAGCACTCCTCTATTCATCTATACACCATGTATAGACATCTATACCTAAACACTCCTCTATTCACCTATACACTACGTATAGATATATATACCTAAAAACTCCTCTATTCATCCATACACCATATATAGACATATATACCTAAACACTCCTCTATTCATCTGTACACCATGTACAGACATCTACACCTAAACACTCCTCTATTCATCTATACACCCTCTATAGAGATCTATACCTAAACACTCCTCTATTCATCTATAAACTCTGTATAGACATCTATACCTAAACACTCCTCTATTCATCTATACACCATATATACACATCTATACCTAAACACTCCTCTATTCATCTGTACACCATGTACAGACATCTATATCTAAACACTCCTCTATTCATCTATACACCCTGTATAGAGATATATACCTAAACACTCCTCTATTCATCTATACACTCTGCGTAGACATCTATACCTAAACACTCCTCTATTCATCTATACACTCTGTATAGACGTATATACCTAAACACAACTATATTCATCTATACACCATATATAGACATATATACCTAAACACTCCTCTATTCATCTGTACACCATGTACAGACATCTATATCTAAACACTCCTCTATTCATCTATACACTCTGTATAGACATCTATACCTAAACACTCCTCTATTCATCTATGCACTCTGTATAGACATCTATACCTAAACACTCCTCTATTCATCTATACACTCTGTATAGACATCTATACCTAAACACTCCTCTATTCATCTATACACTCTGTGTAGACATCTATACCTAAACACTCCTCTATTCATCTATACACTATGTATAGACATCTATACCTAAACACACCTCTATTCATCTATACACCATATATAGACAACTATACCTAAACACTCCTCTATTCATCTGTACACCATGTACAGACATCTATATCTAAACACTCCTCTATTCATCTATACACTCTGTATAGAAATTTATACCTAAACAATCCTCTATTCATCTGTACACCATATACAGACATCTATACCTAAAAACTCCTCTATTCATCTATACACTCTGTATAGACATCTATACCTAAACACTCCTCTATTCATCTATGCACTCTCTATAGACATCTATACCTAAACACTCCTCTATTCATCTATACACTCGGTATAGACATATATACCTAAACACTCCTCTATTCATCTATACACACTGTATAGACATCTATACCTAAACACTCCTCTATTCATCTATACACGCTGTATAGACATCTATACCTAAGCACTCCTCTATTCATCTATACACCATGTATAGACATCTATACCTAAACACTCCTCTATTCACCTATACACTACGTATAGATATCTATACCTAAACACTCCTCTATTCATCTATACATTCGGTATAGACATCTATACCTAAACACTCCTCTATTCATCTATACACACTGTATAGACATCTATACCTAGACACTCCTCTATTCATCTATACACGCTGTACAGACATCTATACCTAAGCACTCCTCTATTCATCTATACACCATGTATAGACATCTATACCTAAACACTCCTCTATTCACCTATACACTACGTATAGATATATATACCTAAAAACTCCTCTATTCATCCATACACCATATATAGACATATATACCTAAACACTCCTCTATTCATCTGTACACCATGTACAGACATCTACACCTAAACACTCCTCTATTCATCTATACACCCTGTATAGAGATCTATACCTAAACACTCCTCTATTCATCTATAAACTCTGTATAGACATCTATACCTAAACACTCCTCTATTCATCTATACACCATATATACACATCTATACCTAAACACTCCTCTATTCATCTGTACACCATGTACAGACATCTATACCTAAACACTCCTCTATTCATCTATACACCCTGTATAGAGATCTATACCTAAACACTCCTCTATTCATCTATACACTCTGTGAAGACATCTATACCTAAACACTATTCTATTCATCTATACACTATGTATAGACATCTATACTTAAACACTCCTCTATTCATCTATTCACTCTGCATATACATCTATACCTAAACACTCCTCTATTCACCTATACACTATGTATAGACATCTATACCTAAACACTCCTCTATTCATCTGTACACCATGTACAGACATCTATACCTAAACACTCCTCTATTCATCTATACACCCTGTATAGAGATCTATACCTAAACACTCCTCTATTCATCTATACACTCTGTGTAGACATCTATACCTAAACACTATTCTATTCATCTATACACTATGTATAGACATCTATACTTAAACACTCCTCTATTCATCTATACACTCTGCATAGACATCTATACCTAAACACTCCTCTATTCACCTATACACTATGTATAGACATATATACCTAAACACTCCTCTATTCATCTATACACTCTGTATAGATATCTATACCTAAACACTCCTCTATTCATCTATACACCATGTATAGACATCTATACCTAAACACTCCTCTATTCATCTATACACTCGGTATAGACATCTATACCTAAACACTCCTCTATTCATCTATACACTCTGTATAGACATCTATACCTAAACACTCCTCTATTCATCTATACACTCTCTATAGACATCTATACCAAAACGCTCCTGTATTCATCTATACACTTTGTATAGACATCTATACCTAAACACTCCTCTATTCATCTATACACTCGGTATAGACATCTATACCTAGACACTCCTCTATTCATCTATACACGCTGTATAGACATCTATACCTAAGCACTCCTCTATTCATCTATACACCATGTATAGACATCTATACCTAAACACTCCACTATTCACCTATACACTACGTATAGATATATATACCTAAACACTCCTCTATTCATCTATACACCATATATAGACATATATACCTAAACACTCCTCTATTCATCTGTACACCATGTACAGATATCTACACCTAAACACTCCTCTATTCATCTATACACCCTGTATAGAGATCTATACCTAAACACTCCTCTATTCATCTGTACACTCTGTATAGACATCTATACCTAAACACTCCTCTATTCATCTATACACCATATATACACCTCTATACCTAAACACTCCTCTATTCATCTGTACACCATGTACAGACATCTATACCTAACCACTCCTCTATTCATCTATACACCCTGTATAGAGATCTATACCTAAACACTCCTCTATTCATCTATACACTCTGTGTAGACATCTATACCTAAACGCTCCTGTATTCATCTATACACTTTGTATAGACATCTATACCTAAACACTCCTCTATTCATCTATACACTCGGTATAGACATCTATACCTAAACACTCCTCTATTCATCTATACACACTGTATAGACATCTATACCTAGACACTCCTCTATTCATCTATACACGCTGTATAGACATCTATACCTAAACACTCCTCTATTCATCTATAAACTCTGTATAGACATCTATACCTAAACACTCCTCTATTCATCTATACACCCTGTATAGAGATCTATACCTAAACACTCCTCTATTCATCTATACACTCTGTGTAGACATCTATACCTAAACACTATTCTATTCATCTATACACTATGTATAGACATCTATACTTAAACACTCCTCTATTCATCTATACACTCTGCATAGACATCTATACCTAAACACTCCTCTATTCACCTATACACTATGTATAGACATCTATACCTAAACACTCCTCTATTCATCTATACACCCTATATAGACATCTATACCTAAACACTCCTCTATTCATCTCTACACCATGTACAAACATCTACACCTAAACACTCCTCTATTCATCTATACACCATGTATAGACATCTATACCTAAACACTCCTCTATTCATCTATACACTCGGTATAGACATCTATACCTAAACACTCCTCTATTCATCTATACACACTGTATAGACATCTATACCTAGACACTCCTCTATTCATCTATACACGCTGTACAGACATCTATACCTAAGCACTCCTCTATTCATCTATACACCATGTATAGACATCTATACCTAAACACTCCTCTATTCACCTATACACTACGTATAGATATCTATACCTAAAAACTCCTCTATTCATCCATACACCATATATAGACATATATACCTAAACACACCTCTATTCATCTGTACACCATGTACAGACATCTACACCTAAACACTCCTCTATTCATCTATACACCCTGTATAGAGATCTATACCTAAACACTCCTCTATTCATCTGTACACTCTGTATAGACATCTATACCTAAACACTCCTCTATTCATCTATACACCATATATACACCTCTATACCTAAACACTCCTCTATTCATCTGTACACCATGTACAGACATCTATACCTAAACACTCCTCTATTCATCTATACACCCTGTATAGAGATCTATACCTAAACACTCCTCTATTCATCTATACACTCTGTGTAGACATCTATACCTAAACGCTCCTGTATTCATCTATACACTTTGTATAGACATCTATACCAAAACACTCCTCTATTCATCTATACACTCGGTATAGACATCTATACCTAAACACTCCTCTATTCATCTATACACACTGTATAGACATCTATACCTAGACACTCCTCTATTCATCTATACACGCTTTATAGACATCTATACCTAAGCACTCCTCTATTCATATATACACCATGTATAGACATCTATACCTAAACACTCCTCTATTCACCTATACACTACGTATAGATATCTATACCTAAACACTCCTCTATTCATCTATACATTCGGTATAGACATCTATACCTAAACACTCCTCTATTCATCTATACACACTGTATAGACATCTATACCTAGACACTCCGCTATTCATCTATACACGCTGTACAGACATCTATACCTAAGCACTCCTCTATTCATCTATACACCATGTATAGACATCTATACCTAAACACTCCTCTATTCACCTATACACTACGTATAGATATCTATACCTAAAAACTCCTCTATTCATCCATACACCATATATAGACATATATACCTAAACACTTCTCTATTCATCTGTACACCATGTACAGACATCTACACCTAAACACTCCTCTATTCATCTATACACCCTGTATAGAGATCTATACCTAAACACTCCTCTATTCATCTATACACTCTGTGTAGACATCTATACCTAAACACTATTCTATTCATCTATACACTATGTATAGACATCTATACTTAAACACTCCTCTATTCATCTATTCACTCTGCATAGACATCTATACCTAAACACTCCTCTATTCACCTATACACTATGTATAGACATCTATACCTAAACACTCCTCTATTCATCTATACACCCTATATAGACATCTATACCTAAACACTCCTCTATTCATCTGTACACCATGTACAGACATCCACACCTAAACACTCCTCTATTCATCTATACACCCTGTATAGAGATCTATACCTAAACACTCCTCTATTCATCTATACACTCTGTATAGACATCTATACCTAAACACTATTCTATTCATCTATACACTATATATAGACATTTATACTTAAACACTCCTCTATTCATCTAATCACTCTCTATAGACATCTATATCTAAACACTCCTCTATTCATCTATACACTCTGTATAGACATCTATACCTAGACACTCCTCTATTCATCTATACACTCTGTATAGACATCTATACCTAAACAATCCTCTATTCATCTATAAACTCTATATAGACGTCTATACCTGAACACACCTCTCTTCATCTATACACCATATATAGACATCTATACCTAAACACTCCTCTATTCATCTGTAGACCATGTACAGACATCTATACCTAGACACTCCTCTATTCATCTATACACTTTGTATAGACAGCTATACCTAAACACTCCTCTATTCATCTATACACTCTGTATAGATATATATACCTAAACACTCCTCTATTCATCTATACACTCTGTATAGACATCTATACCTAGACACTCCTCTATTCATCTATAAACTCTGTATAGACATCTATACCTAAACACTCCTCTATTCATCTATACACTCTGTATAGATATATATACCTAAACACTCCTCTATTCACCTATAAACTATGTATAGACATCTATACCTAAACACTCCTCTATTCATCTATACACTCTGTATAGACATCTATACCTAAACACTCCTCTATTCATCTATACACTCTGTATAGATATCTATACCTAAACACTCCTCTATTCATCTATACACCATGTATAGACATCTATACCTAAACACTCCTCTATTCATCTATACACTCGGTATAGACATCTATACCTAAACACTCCTCTATTCATCTATACACTCTGTATAGACATCTATACCTAAACACTCCTCTATTCATCTATACACTCTCTATACACATCTATACCTAAACGCTCCTGTATTCATCTATACACTTTGTATAGACATCTATACCTAAACACTCCTCTATTCATCTATACACTCGGTATAGACATCTATACCTAAACACTCCTCTATTCATCTAAACACACTGTATAGACATCTATACCTAGACACTCCTCTATTCATCTATACACGCTGTATAGACATCTATACCTAAACACTCCTCTATTCATCTATACACTCGGTATAGACATATATACCTAAACACTCCTCTATTCATCTATACACACTGTATAGACATCTATACCTAGACACTCCTCTATTCATCTATACACGCTGTATAGACATCTATACCTAAACACTCCTCTATTCATCTATAAACTCTGTATAGACATATATACCTAAACACTCCTCTATTCATCTATACACCATATATACACATCTATACCTAAACACTCCTCTATTCATCTGTACACCATGTACAGACATCTATACCTAAACACTCCTCTATTCATCTATACACCCTGTATAGAGATCTATACCTAAACACTCCTCTATTCATCTATACACTCTGTGTAGACATCTATACCTAAACACTATTCTATTCATCTATACACTATGTATAGACATCTATACTTAAACACTCCTCTATTCATCTATACACTCTGCATAGACATCTATACCTAAACACTCCTCTATTCACCTATACACTATGTATAGACATCTATACCTAAACACTCCTCTATTCATCTATACACCCTATATAGACATCTATACCTAAACACTCCTCTATTCATCTGTACACCATGTACAAACATCTACACCTAAACACTCCTCTATTCATCTATACACCCTGTATAGAGATCTATACCTAAACACTCCTCTATTCATCTATACACTCTGTATAGACATCTATACCTAAACACTATTCTATTCATCTTTACACTATATATAGACATTTATACTTAAACACTCCTCTATTCATCTAATCACTCTCTATAGACATCTATATCTAAACACTCCTCTATTCATCTATACACTCTGTATAGACATCTACACCTAAACACTCCTCTATTCATCTATAAACTCTATATAGACGTCTATACCCAAACACACCTCTCTTCATCTATACACCACATATAGACATCTGTACCTAAACACTCCTCTATTCATCTGTAGACCATGTACAGACATCTATACCTAGACACTCCTCTATTCATCTATACACTCTGTATAGACATCTATACCTAAACACTCCTCTATTCATCTATACACTCTGTATAGATATCTATACCTAAACACTCCTCTATTCATCTATACACCATGTATAGACATCTATACCTAAACACTCCTCTATTCATCTATACACTCGGTATAGACATCTATACCTAAACACTCCTCTATTCATCTATACACTCTGTATAGACATCTATACCTAAACACTCCTCTATTCATCTATACACTCTCTATAGACATCTATACCTAAACGCTCCTGTATTCATCTATACACTTTGTATAGACATCTATACCGAAACACTCCTCTATTCATCTATACACTCTGTATAGTCATCTATACCTAAACACTCCTCTATTCATCTATAAACACTGTATAGACATCTATACCTAGACACTCCTCTATTCATCTATACACGCTGTATAGACATCTATACCTAAGCACTCCTCTATTCATCTATACACCATGTATAGACATCTATACCTAAACACTCCTCTATTCACCTGTACACTACGTATAGATATATATACCTAAACACTCCTCTATTCATCTATACACCATATATAGACATATATACCTAAACACTCCTCTATTCATCTGTACACCATGTACAGACATCTTCACCTAAACACTCCTCTATTCATCTATACACCCTGTATAGAGATCTATACCTAAACACTCCTCTATTCATCTGTACACTCTGTATAGACATCTATACCTAAACACTCCTCTATTCATCTATACACCATATATACACCTCTATACCTAAACACTCTTTATTCATCTGTACACCATGTACAGACATCTATACCTAAACACTCCTCTATTCATCTATACACCCTGTATAGAGATCTATACCTAAACACTCCTCTATTCATCTATACACTCTGTGTAGACATCTATACCTAAACGCTCCTGTATTCATCTATACACTTTGTTTAGACATCTATACCTAAACACTCCTCTATTCATCTATACACTCGGTATAGACATCTATACCTAAACACTCCTCTATTCATCTATACACACTGTATAGACATCTATACCTAGACACTCCTCTATTCATCTATACACGCTGTATAGACAGCTATACCTAAACACTCCTCCATTCATCTATAAACTCTATATAGACGTCTATACCTAAACACACCTCTCTTCATCTATACACCATATATAGACATCTATACCTAAACACTCCTCTATTCATCTGTAGACCATGTACAGACATCTATACCTAGACACTCCTCTATTCATCTATACACTTTGTATAGACAGCTATACCTAAACACTCCTCCATTCATCTATACACTTTGTATAGACAGCTATACCTAAACACTCCTCCATTCATCTATACACTCTGTATAGACATCTATACCTAGACACTCCTCTATTCATCTATACACGCTGTATAGACATCTATACCTAAGCACTCCTCTATTCATCTATACACCATGTATAGACATCTATACCTAAACACTCCTCTATTCACCTATACACTACGTATAGATATATATACCTAAACACTCCTCTATTCATCTATACACCATATATAGACATATATACCTAAACACTCCTCTATTCATCTGTACACCATGTACAGACATCTTCACCTAAACACTCCTCTATTCATCTATACACCCTGTATAGAGATCTATACCTAAACACTCCTCTATTCATCTGTACACTCTGTATAGACATCTATACCTAAACACTCCTCTATTCATCTATACACCATATATACACCTCTATACCTAAACACTCCTCTATTCATCTGTACACCATGTACAGACATCTATACCTAAACACTCCTCTATTCATCTATACACCCTGTATAGAGATCTATACCTAAACACTCCTCTATTCATCTATACACTCTGTGTAGACATCTATACCTAAACGCTCCTGTATTCATCTATACACTTTGTTTAGACATCTATACCTAAACACTCCTCTATTCATCTATACACTCGGTATAGACATCTATACCTAAACACTCCTCTATTCATCTATACACACTGTATAGACATCTATACCTAGACACTCCTCTATTCATCTATACACGCTGTATAGACAGCTATACCTAAACACTCCTCCATTCATCTATAAACTCTATATAGACGTCTATACCTAAACACACCTCTCTTCATCTATACACCATATATAGACATCTATACCTAAACACTCCTCTATTCATCTGTAGATCATGTACAGACATCTATACCTAGACACTCCTCTATTCATCTATACACTTTGTATAGACAGCTATACCTAAACACTCCTCCATTCATCTATACACTCTGTATAAACATCTATACCTAAACACTCCTCTATTCATCTATACACTCTGTATAGACATCTATACCTAAACACTCCTCTATTCATCTATACACTCTGTATAGACATATATACCTAAACACTCCTCTATTCACCTATAAACTATGTATAGACATCTATACCTAAACACTCCTCTATTCATCTATACACTCTGTATAGACATCTATACCTAAACACTCCTCTATTCATCTATACACTCTGTATAGATATCTATACCTAAACACTCCTCTATTCATCTATACACCATGTATAGACATCTATACCTAAACACTCCTCTATTCATCTATACACTCGGTATAGACATCTATACCTAAACACTCCTCTATTCATCTATACACTCTGTATAGACATCTATACCTAAACACTCCTCTATTCATCTATACACTCTCTATAGACATCTATACCTAAACGCTCCTGTATTCATCTATACACTTTGTATAGACATCTATACCTAAACACTCCTCTATTCATCTATACACTCGGTATAGACATCTATACCTAAACACTCCTCTATTCATCTATACACACTGTATAGACATCTATACCTAGACACTCCTCTATTCATCTATACACGCTGTACAGACATCTATACCTAAGCACTCCTCTATTCATCTATACACCATGTATAGACATATATACCTAAACACTCCTCTATTCACCTATACACTACGTATAGATATATATACCTAAACACTCCTCTATTCATCTATACACCATATATAGACATATATACCTAAACACTCCTCTATTCATCTGTACACCATGTACAGACATCTACACCTAAACACTCCTCTATTCATCTATACACCCTGTATAGAGATCTATACCTAAACACTCCTCTATTCATCTGTACACTCTGTATAGACATCTATACCTAAACACTCCTCTATTCATCTATACACCATATATACACCTCTATACCTAAACACTCCTCTATTCATCTGTACACCATGTACAGACATCTATACCTAAACACTCCTCTATTCATCTATACACCCTGTATAGAGATCTATACCTAAACACTCCTCTATTCATCTATACACTCTGTGTAGACATCTATACCTAAACGCTCCTGTATTCATCTATACACTTTGTTTAGACAGATATACCTAAACACTCCTCTATTCATCTATACACTCGGTATAGACATCTATACCTAAACACTCCTCTATTCATCTATACACACTGTATAGACATCTATACCTAGACACTCCTCTATTCATCTATACACGCTGTATAGACATCTATACCTAAGCACTCCTCTATTCATCTATACACCATGTATAGACATCTATACCTAAACACTCCTCTATTCATCTATACACTCGGTATAGACATCTATACCTAAACACTCCTCTATTCATCTATACACACTGTATAGACATCTATACCTAGACACTCCTCTATTCATCTATACACGCTGTACAGACATCTATACCTAAGCACTCCTCTATTCATCTATACACCATGTATAGACATATATACCTAAACACTCCTCTATTCACCTATACACTACGTATAGATATCTATACCTAAAAACTCCTCTATTCATCCATACACCATATATAGACATATATACCTAAACACTCCTCTATTCATCTGTACACCATGTACAGACATCTACACCTAAACACTCCTCTATTCATCTATACACCCTGTATAGAGATCTATATCTAAACACTCCTCTATTCATCTGTACACTCTGTATAGACATCTATACCTAAACACTCCTCTATTCATCTATACACCATATATACACCTCTATACCTAAACACTCCTCTATTCATCTGTACACCATGTACAGACATCTATACCTAAACACTCCTCTATTCATCTATACACCCTGTATAGAGATCTATACCTAAACACTCCTCTATTCATCTATACACTCTGTGTAGACATCTATACCTAAACGCTCCTGTATTCATCTATACACTTTGTATAGACATCTATACCAAAACACTCCTTTATTCATCTATACACTCGGTATAGACATCTATACCTAAACACTCCTCTATTCATCTATACACACTGTATAGACATCTATACCTAGACACTCCTCTATTCATCTATACACGCTGTATAGACATCTATACCTAAGCACTCCTCTATTCATCTATACACCATGTATAGACATCTATACCTAAACACTCCTCTATTCACCTATACACTACGTATAGATATCTATACCTAAACACTCCTCTATTCATCTATACATTCGGTATAGACATCTATACCTAAACACTCCTCTATTCATCTATACACACTGTATAGACATCTATACCTAGACACTCCTCTATTCATCTATACACGCTGTACAGACATCTATACCTAAGCACTCCTCTATTCATCTATACACCATGTATAGACATCTATACCTAAACACTCCTCTATTCACCTATACACTACGTATAGATATATATACCTAAAAACTCCTCTATTCATCCATACACCATATATAGACATATATACCTAAACACTCCTCTATTCATCTGTACACCATGTACAGACATCTACACCTAAACACTCCTCTATTCATCTATACACCCTGTATAGAGATCTATACCTAAACACTCCTCTATTCATCTATAAACTCTGTATAGACATCTATACCTAAACACTCCTCTATTCATCTATACACCATATATACACATCTATACCTAAACACTCCTCTATTCATCTGTACACCATGTACAGACATCTATACCTAAACACTCCTCTATTCATCTATACACCCTGTATAGAGATCAATACCTAAACACTCCTCTATTCATCTATACACTCTGTGTAGACATCTATACCTAAACACTATTCTATTCATCTATACACTATGTATAGACATCTATACTTAAACACTCCTCTATTCATCTATTCACTCTGCATAGACATCTATACCTAAACACTCCTCTATTCACCTATACACTATGTATAGACATCTATACCTAAACACTCCTCTATTCATCTATATACCCTATATAGACATCTATACCTAAACACTCCTCTATTCATCTGTACACCATGTACAGACATCTACACCTAAACTCTCCTCTATTCATCTATACACCCTGTATAGAGCTCTATACCTAAACACTCCTCTATTCATCTATACACTCTGTATAGACATCTATACCTAAACTCTATTCTATTCATCTATACACTATATATAGACATTTATACTTAAACACTCCTCTATTCATCTAATCACTCTCTATAGACATCTATACCTAAACACTCCTCTATTCATCTATACACACTGTATAGACATCTATACCTAGACACTCCTCTATTCATCTATACACGCTGTACAGACATCTATACCTAAGCACTCCTCTATTCATCTATACACCATGTATAGACATCTATACCTAAACACTCCTCTATTCACCTATACACTACGTATAGATATCTATACCTAAAAACTCCTCTATTCATCCATACACCATATATAGACATATATACCTAAACACTCCTCTATTCATCTGTACACCATGTACAGACATCTACACCTAAACACTCCTCTATTCATCTATACACCCTGTATAGAGATCTATACCTAAACACTCCTCTATTCATCTATAAACTCTGTATAGACATCTATACCTAAACACTCCTCTATTCATCTATACACCATATATACACATCTATACCTAAACACTCCTCTATTCATCTGTACACCATGTACAGACATCTATACCTAAACACTCCTCTATTCATCTATACACCCTGTATAGAGATCAATACCTAAACACTCCTCTATTCATCTATACACTCTGTGTAGACATCTATACCTAAACACTATTCTATTCATCTATACACTATGTATAGACATCTATACTTAAACACTCCTCTATTCATCTATTCACTCTGCATAGACATCTATACCTAAACACTCCTCTATTCACCTATACACTATGTATAGACATCTATACCTAAACACTCCTCTATTCATCTATACACCCTATATAGACATCTATACCTAAACACTCCTCTATTCATCTGTACACCATGTACAGACATCTACACCTAAACTCTCCTCTATTCATCTATATACCCTGTATAGAGCTCTATACCTAAACACTCCTCTATTCATCTATACACTCTGTATAGACATCTATACCTAAACTCTATTCTATTCATCTATACACTATATATAGACATTTATACTTAAACACTCCTCTATTCATCTAATCACTCTCTATAGACATCTATATCTAAACACTCCTCTATTCATCTATACACTCTGTATAGACATCTATACCTAGACACTCCTCTATTCATCTATACACTCTGTATAGACATCTATACCTAAACACTCCTCTATTCATCTATACACCATATATAGACATATATACCTAAACACTCCTCTATTCATCTGTACACCATGTACAGACATCTACACCTAAACACTCCTCTATTCATCTATACACCCTGTATAGAGATCTATACCTAAACACTCCTCTATTCACCTATAAACTATGTATAGACATCTATACCTAAACACTCCTCTATTCATCTATACACTCTGTATAGACATCTATACCTAAACACTCCTCTATTCATCTATACACTCTGTATAGATATCTATACCTAAACACTCCTCTATTCATCTATACACCATGTATAGACATCTATACCTAAACACTCCTCTATTCATCTATACACTCGGTATAGACATCTATACCTAAACACTCCTCTATTCATCTATACACTCTCTATAGACATCTATACCTAAACGCTCCTGTATTCATCTATACACTTTGTATAGACATCTATACCTAAACACTCCTCTATTCATCTATACACTCGGTATAGACATCTATACCTAAACACTCCTCTATTCATCTATACACACTGTATAGACATCTATACCTAGACACTCCTCTATTCATCTATACACGCTGTATAGACATCTATACCTAAGCACTCCTCTATTCATCTATACACCATGTATAGACATCTATACCTAAACACTCCACTATTCACCTATACACTACGTATAGATATATATACCTAAACACTCCTCTATTCATCTATACACCATATATAGACATATATACCTAAACACTCCTCTATTCATCTGTACACCATGTACAGACATCTACACCTAAACACTCCTCTATTCATCTATACACCCTGTATAGAGATCTATACCTAAACACTCCTCTATTCATCTGTACACTCTGTATAGACATCTATACCTAAACACTCCTCTATTCATCTATACACCATATATACTCCTCTATACCTAAACACTCCTCTATTCATCTGTACACCATGTACAGACATCTATACCTAACCACTCCTCTATTCATCTATACACCCTGTATAGAGATCTATACCTAAACACTCCTCTATTCATCTATACACTCTGTGTAGACATCTATACCTAAACGCTCCTGTATTCATCTATACACTTTGTATAGACATCTATACCTAAACACTCCTCTATTCATCTATACACTCGGTATAGACATCTATACCTAAACACTCCTCTATTCATCTATACACACTGTATAGACATCTATACCTAGACACTCCTCTATTCATCTATACACGCTGTATAGACATCTATACCTAAACACTCCTCTATTCATCTATAAACTCTGTATAGACATCTATACCTAAACACTCCTCTATTCATCTATACACCATATATACACATCTATACCTAAACACTCCTCTATTCATCTGTACACCATGTACAGACATCTATACCTAAACACTCCTCTATTCATCTATACACCCTGTATAGAGATCTATACCTAAACACTCCTCTATTCATCTATACACTCTGTGTAGACATCTATACCTAAACACTATTCTATTCATCTATACACTATGTATAGACATCTATACTTAAACACTCCTCTATTCATCTATACACTCTGCATAGACATCTATACCTAAACACTCCTCTATTCACCTCTACACTATGTATAGACATCTATACCTAAACACTCCTCTATTCATCTATACACCCTATATAGACATCTATACCTAAACACTCCTCTATTCATCTGTACACCATGTACAAACATCTACACCTAAACACTCCTCTATTCATCTATACACCCTGTGTAGAGATCTATACCTAAACACTCCTCTATTCATCTATACACTCTGTATAGACATCTATACCTAAACACTATTCTATTCATCTATACACTATATATAGACATTTATACTTAAACACTCCTCTATTCATCTAATCACTCTCTATAGACATCTATATCTAAACACTCCTCTATTCATCTATACACTCTGTATAGACATCTATACCTAGACACTCCTCTATTCATCTATACACTCTGTATAGACATCTATACCTAAACACTCCTCTATTCATCTATAAACTCTATATAGACGTCTATACCTAAACACACCTCTCTTCATCTATACACCATATATAGACATCTATACCTAAACACTCCTCTATTCATCTGTAGACCATGTACAGACATCTATACCTAGACACTCCTCTATTCATCTATACACTTTGTATAGACAGCTATACCTAAACACTCCTCTATTCATCTGTACACCATGTACAGACATCTATACCTAAACACTCCTCTATTCATCTATACACCCTGTATAGAGATCTATACCTAAACACTCCTCTATTCATCTATACACTCTGTGTAGACATCTATACCTAAACACTATTCTATTCATCTATACACTATGTATAGACATCTATACTTAAACACTCCTCTATTCATCTATTCACTCTGCATAGACATCTATACCTAAACACTCCTCTATTCACCTATACACTATGTATAGACATCTATACCTAAACACTCCTCTATTCATCTATACACCCTATATAGACATCTATACCTAAACACTCCTCTATTCATCTGTACACCATGTACAGACATCTACACCTAAACTCTCCTCTATTCATCTATACACCCTGTATAGAGCTCTATACCTAAACACTCCTCTATTCATCTATACACTCTGTATAGACATCTATACCTAAACTCTATTCTATTCATCTATACACTATATATAGACATTTATACTTAAACACTCCTCTATTCATCTAATCACTCTCTATAGACATCTATATCTAAACACTCCTCTATTCATCTATACACTCTGTATAGACATCTATACCTAGACACTCCTCTATTCATCTATACACTCTGTATAGACATCTATACCTAAACAATCCTCTATTCATCTATAAACTCTATATAGACGTCTATACCTAAACACACCTCTCTTCATCTATACACCATATATAGACATCTATACCTAAACACTCCTCTATTCATCTGTAGACCATGTACAGACATCTATACCTAGACATTCCTCTATTCATCTATACACTTTGTATAGACAGCTATACCTAAACACTCCTCTATTCATCTATACACTCTGTATAGATATATATACCTAAACACTCCTCTATTCATCTATACACTCTGTATAGACATCTATACCTAGACACTCCTCTATTCATCTATACACTCTGTATAGACATCTATACCTAAACACTCCTCTATTCATCTATACACTCTGTATAGATATATATACCTAAACACTCCTCTATTCACCTATAAACTATGTATAGACATCTATACCTAAACACTCCTCTATTCATCTATACACTCTGTATAGACATCTATACCTAAACACTCCTCTATTCATCTATACACTCTGTATAGATATCTATACCTAAACACTCCTCTATTCATCTATACACCATGTATAGACATATATACCTAAACACTCCTCTATTCATCTATACACTCGGTATAGACATCTATACCTAAACACTCCTCTATTCATCTATACACTCTCTATAGACATCTATACCTAAACGCTCCTGTATTCATCTATACACTTTGTATAGACATCTATACCTAAACACTCCTCTATTCATCTATACACTCGGTATAGACATCTATACCTAAACACTCCTCTATTCATCTATACACACTGTATAGACATCTATACCTAGACACTCCTCTATTCATCTATACACGCTGTATAGACATCTATACCTAAGCACTCCTCTATTCATCTATACACCATGTATAGACATCTATACCTAAACACTCCACTATTCACCTATACACTACGTATAGATATATATACCTAAACACTCCTCTATTCATCTATACACCATATATAGACATATATACCTAAACACTCCTCTATTCATCTGTACACCATGTACAGACATCTACACCTAAACACTCCTCTATTCATCTATACACCCTGTATAGAGATCTATACCTAAACACTCCTCTATTCATCTGTACACTCTGTATAGACATCTATACCTAAACACTCCTCTATTCATCTATACACCATATATACTCCTCTATACCTAAACACTCCTCTATTCATCTGTACACCATGTACAGACATCTATACCTAACCACTCCTCTATTCATCTATACACCCTGTATAGAGATCTATACCTAAACACTCCTCTATTCATCTATACACTCTGTGTAGACATCTATACCTAAACGCTCCTGTATTCATCTATACACTTTGTATAGACATCTATACCTAAACACTCCTCTATTCATCTATACACTCGGTATAGACATCTATACCTAAACACTCCTCTATTCATCTATACACACTGTATAGACATCTATACCTAGACACTCCTCTATTCATCTATACACGCTGTATAGACATCTATACCTAAACACTCCTCTATTCATCTATAAACTCTGTATAGACATCTATACCTAAACACTCCTCTATTCATCTATACACCATATATACACATCTATACCTAAACACTCCTCTATTCATCTGTACACCATGTACAGACATCTATACCTAAACACTCCTCTATTCATCTATACACCCTGTATAGAGATCTATACCTAAACACTCCTCTATTCATCTATACACTCTGTGTAGACATCTATACCTAAACACTATTCTATTCATCTATACACTATGTATAGACATCTATACTTAAACACTCCTCTATTCATCTATACACTCTGCATAGACATCTATACCTAAACACTCCTCTATTCACCTCTACACTATGTATAGACATCTATACCTAAACACTCCTCTATTCATCTATACACCCTATATAGACATCTATACCTAAACACTCCTCTATTCATCTGTACACCATGTACAAACATCTACACCTAAACACTCCTCTATTCATCTATACACCCTGTGTAGAGATCTATACCTAAACACTCCTCTATTCATCTATACACTCTGTATAGACATCTATACCTAAACACTATTCTATTCATCTATACACTATATATAGACATTTATACTTAAACACTCCTCTATTCATCTAATCACTCTCTATAGATATCTATATCTAAACACTCCTCTATTCATCTATACACTCTGTATAGACATCTATACCTAGACACTCCTCTATTCATCTATACACTCTGTATAGACATCTATACCTAAACACTCCTCTATTCATCTATAAACTCTATATAGACGTCTATACCTAAACACACCTCTCTTCATCTATACACCATATATAGACATCTATACCTAAACACTCCTCTATTCATCTGTAGACCATGTACAGACATCTATACCTAGACACTCCTCTATTCATCTATACACTTTGTATAGACAGCTATACCTAAACACTCCTCCATTCATCTATACACTCTGTATAAACATCTATACATAAACACTCCTCTATTCATCTATACACTCTGTATAGACATCTATACCTAAACACTCCTCTATTCATCTATACACTCTGTATAGATATATATACCTAAACACTCCTCTATTCACCTATAAACTATGTATAGACATCTCTACCTAAACACTCCTCTATTCATCTATACACTCTGTATAGACATCTATACCTAAACACTCCTCTATTCATCTACACACTCTGTATAGATATCTATACCTAAACACTCCTCTATTCATCTATACACCATGTATAGACATATATACCTAAACACTCCTCTATTCATCTATACACTCGGTATAGACATCTATACCTAAACACTCCTCTATTCATCTATACACTCTGTATAGACATCTATACCTAAACACTCCTCTATTCATCTATACACTCTCTATAGACATCTATACCTAAACGCTCCTGTATTCATCTATACACTTTGTATAGACATCTATACCTAAACACTCCTCTATTCATCTATACACTCGGTATAGACATCTATACCTAAACACTCCTCTATTCATCTATACACACTGTATAGACATCTATACCTAAACACTCCTCTATTCATCTATACAACATATATAGACATCTATATCTAAACACTCCTCTATTCATCTATACACCATGTATAGACATCTATACCTAAACACTCCTCTATTCGCCTATACACTACGTATAGATATATATACCTAAACACTCCTCTATTCTTCTATACACCATATATAGACATATATACCTAAACACTCCTCTATTCATCTGTACACCATGTACAGACATCTACACCTAAACACTCCTATATTCATCTATACACCCTGTATAGAGATCTATACCTAAACACTCCTCTATTCATCTGTACACTCTGTATAGACATCTATACCTAAACACTCCTCTATTCATCTATACACCATATATACACCTCTATACCTAAACACTCCTCTATTCATCTGTACACCATGTACAGACATCTATACCTAACCACTCCTCTATTCATCTATACACCCTGTATAGAGATCTATACCTAAACACTCCTCTATTCATCTATACACTCTGTGTAGACATCTATACCTAAACGCTCCTGTATTCATCTATACACTTTGTATAGACATCTATACCTAAACACTCCTCTATTCATCTATACACTCGGTATAGACATCTATACCTAAACACTCCTCTATTCATCTATACACACTGTATAGACATCTATACCTAGACACTCCTCTATTCATCTATACACGCTGTATAGACATCTATACCTAAACACTCCTCTATTCATCTATAAACTCTGTATAGACATCTATACCTAAACACTCCTCTATTCATCTATACACCATATATACACATCTATACCTAAACACTCCTCTATTCATCTGTACACCATGTACAGACATCTATACCTAAACACTCCTCTATTCATCTATACACCCTGTATAGAGATCTATACCTAAACACTCCTCTATTCATCTATACACTCTGTGTAGACATCTATACCTAAACACTATTCTATTCATCTATACACTATGTATAGACATCTATACTTAAACACTCCTCTATTCATCTATACACTCTGCATAGACATCTATACCTAAACACTCCTCTATTCACCTCTACACTATGTATAGACATCTATACCTAAACACTCCTCTATTCATCTATACACCCTATATAGACATCTATACCTAAACACTCCTCTATTCATCTGTACACCATGTACAAACATCTACACCTAAACACTCCTCTATTCATCTATACACCCTGTGTAGAGATCTATACCTAAACACTCCTCTATTCATCTATACACTCTGTATAGACATCTATACCTAAACACTATTCTATTCATCTATACACTATATATAGACATTTATACTTAAACACTCCTCTATTCATCTAATCACTCTCTATAGACATCTATATCTAAACACTCCTCTGTTCATTTATACACTCTGTATAGACATCTATACCTAGACACTCCTCTATTCATCTATACACTCTGTATAGACATCTATACCTAAACACTCCTCTATTCATCTATAAACTCTATATAGACGTCTATACCTAAACACACCTCTCTTCATCTATACACCATATATAGACATATATACCTAAACACTCCTCTATTCATCTGTAGACCATGTACAGACATCTATACCTAGACACTCCTCTATTCATCTATACACTTTGTATAGACAGCTATACCTAAACACTCCTCCATTCATATATACACTCTGTATAAACATCTATACATAAACACTCCTCTATTCATCTATACACTCTGTATAGACATCTATACCTAAACACTCCTCTATTCATCTATACACTCTGTATAGATATATATACCTAAACACTCCTCTATTCACCTATAAACTATGTATAGACATCTATACCTAAACACTCCTCTATTCATCTATACACTCTGTATAGACATCTATACCTAAACACTCCTCTATTCATCTATACACTCTGTATAGATATCTATACCTAAACACTCCTCTATTCATCTATACACCATGTATAGACATCTATACCTAAACACTCCTCTATTCATCTATACACTCGGTATAGATATATATACCTAAACACTCCTCTATTCACCTATAAACTATGTATAGACATATATACCTAAACACTCCTCTATTCATCTATACACTCTGTATAGACATCTATACCTAAACACTCCTCTATTCATCTATACACTCTGTATAGATATCTATACCTAAACACTCCTCTATTCATCTATACACCATGTATAGACATCTATACCTAAACACTCCTCTATTCATCTATACACCATATATACACCTCTATACCTAAACACTCCTCTATTCATCTGTACACCATGTACAGACATCTATACCTAACCACTCCTCTATTCATCTATACACCCTGTATAGAGATCTATACCTAAACACTCCTCTATTCATCTATACACTCTGTGTAGACATCTATACCTAAACGCTCCTGTATTCATCTATACACTTTGTATAGACATCTATACCTAAACACTCCTCTATTCATCTATACACTCGGTATAGACATCTATACCTAAACACTCCTCTATTCATCTATACACACTGTATAGACATCTATAACTAGACACTCCTCTATTCATCTATACACGCTGTATAGACATCTATACCTAAACACTCCTCTATTCATCTATAAACTCTGTATAGACATCTATACCTAAACACTCCTCTATTCATCTATACACCATATATACACATCTATACCTAAACACTCCTCTATTCATCTGTACACCATGTACAGACATCTATACCTAAACACTCCTCTATTCATCTATACACCCTGTATAGAGATCTATACCTAAACACTCCTCTATTCATCTATACACTCTGTGTAGACATCTATACCTAAACACTATTCTATTCATCTATACACTATGTATAGACATCTATACTTAAACACTCCTCTATTCATCTATACACTCTGCATAGACATCTATACCTAAACACTCCTCTATTCACCACTACACTATGTATAGACATCTATACCTAAACACTCCTCTATTCATCTATACACCCTATATAGACATCTATACCTAAACACTCCTCTATTCATCTGTACACCATGTACAAACATCTACACCTAAACACTCCTCTATTCATCTATACACCCTGTGTAGAGATCTATACCTAAACACTCCTCTATTCATCTATACTTTCTGCATAGACATCTATACCTAAACACTATTCTATTCATCTATACACTATATATAGACATTTATACTTAAACACTCCTCTATTCATCTAATCACTCTCTATAGACATCTATATCTAAACACTCCTCTATTCATTTATACACTCTGTATAGACATCTATACCTAGACACTCCTCTATTCATCTATACACTCTGTATAGACATCTATACCTAAACACTCCTCTATTCATCTATAAACTCTATATAGACGTCTATACCTAAACACACCTCTCTTCATCTATACACTCTGTATAGATATCTATACCTAAACACTCCTCTATTCATCTATACACCATGTATAGACATCTATACCTAAACACTCCTCTATTCATCTGTAGACCATGTACAGACATCTATACCTAGACACTCCTCTATTCATCTATACACTTTGTATAGACAGCTATACCTAAACACTCCTCCATTCATATATACACTCTGTATAAACATCTATACATAAACACTCCTCTATTCATCTATACACTCTGTATAGACATCTATACCTAAACACTCCTCTATTCATCTATACACTCTGTATAGATATATATACCTAAATACTCCTCTATTCACCTATAAACTATGTATAGACATCTATACCTAAACACTCCTCTATTCATCTATACACTCTGTATAGACATCTATACCTAAACACTCCTCTATTCATCTATACACTCTGTATAGATATCTATACCTAAACACTCCTCTATTCATCTATACACCATGTATAGACATCTATACCTAAACACTCCTCTATTCATCTATACACTCGGTATAGACATCTATACCTAAACACTCCTCTATTCATCTATACACTCTGTATAGACATCTATACCTAAACACTCCTCTATTCATCTATACACTCTCTATAGACATCTATACCTAAACGCTCCTGTATTCATCTATACACTTTGTATAGACATCTATACCTAAACACTCCTCTATTCATCTATACACTCGGTATAGACATCTATACCTAAACACTCCTCTATTCATCTATACATACTGTATAGACATCTATACCCAGACACTCCTCTATTCATCTATACACGCTGTATAGACATCTATACCTAAGCACTCCTCTATTCATCTATACACCATGTATAGACATCTATACCTAAACACTCCTCTATTCACCTATACACTACGTATAGATATATATACCTAAACACTCCTCTATTCTTCTATACACCATATATAGACATATATACCTAAACACTCCTCTATTCATCTGTACACCATGTACAGACATCTACACCTAAACACTCCTCTATTCATCTATATACCCTGTATAGAGATCTATACCTAAACACTCCTCTATTCATCTGTACACTCTGTATAGACATCTATACCTAAACACTCCTCTATTCATCTATACACCATATATACACCTCTATACCTAAACACTCCTCTATTCATCTATACACCCTGTATAGAGATCTATACCTAAACACTCCTCTATTCATCTATACACTCTGTGTAGACATCTATACCTAAACGCTCCTGTATTCATCTATACACTTTGTTTAGACATCTATACCTAAACACTCCTCTATTCATCTATACACTCGGTATAGACATCTATACCTAAACACTCCTCTATTCATCTATACACACTGTATAGACATCTATACCTAGACACTCCTCTATTCATCTATACACGCTGTATAGACATCTATACCTAAGCACTCCTCTATTCATCTATACACCATGTATAGACATCTATACCTAAACACTCCTCTATTCATCTATACACTCGGTATAGACATCTATACCTAAACACTCCTCTATTCATCTATACACACTGTATAGACATCTATACCTAGACACTCCTCTATTCATCTATACACGCTGTACAGACATCTATACCTAAGCACTCCTTTATTCATCTATACACCATGTATAGACATCTATACCTAAACACTCCTCTATTCAACTATACACTACGTATAGACATCTATACCTAAAAACTCCTCTATTCATCCATACACCATATATAGACATATATACCTAAACACTCCTCTATTCATCTGTACACCATGTACAGACATCTACACCTAAACACTCCTCTATTCATCTATACACCCTGTATAGAGATCTATACCTAAACACTCCTCTATTCATCTATAAACTCTGTATAGACATCTATACCTAAACACTCCTCTATTCATCTGTACACCATGTACAGACATCTATACCTAAACACTCCTCTATTCATCTATACACCCTGTATAGAGATCTATACCTAAACACTCCTCTATTCATCTATACACTCTGTGTAGACATCTATACCTAAACACTCTTCTATTCATCTATACACTATGTATAGACATCTATACTTAAACACTCCTCTATTCATCGATACACTCTGCATAGACATCTATACCTAAACACTCCTCTATTCACCTATACACTATGTATAGACATCTATACCTAAACACTCCTCTATTCATCTATACACCCTATATAGACATCTATACCTAAACACTCCTCTATTCATCTGTACACCATGTACAGACATCTACACCTAAACACTCCTCTATTCATGTATACAGCCTGTATAGAGATCTATACCTAAACACTCCTCTATTCATCTATACACTCTGTATAGACATCTATACCTAAACACTATCCTGTTCATCTATACACTATATATAGACATTTATACTTAAACACTCCTCTATTCATCTAATCACTCTCTATAGACATCTATATCTAAACACTCCTCTATTCATCTATACACTCTGTATAGACATCTATACCTAGACACTCCTCTATTCATCTATACACTCTGTATAGACATCTATACCTAAACACTCCTCTATTCATCTATAAACTCTATATAGACGTCTATACCTAAACACACCTCTCTTCATCTATACACCATATATAGACATCTATACCTAAACACTCCTCTATTCATCTATACACGCTGTATAGACATCTATACCTAAGCACTCCTCTATTCATCTATACACCATGTATAGACATCTATACCTAAACACTCCTCTATTCACCTATACACTACGTATAGATATATATACCTAAACACTCCTCTATTCTTCTATACACCATATATAGACATATATACCTAAACACTCCTCTATTCATCTGTACACCATGTACAGACATCTACACCTAAACACTCCTCTATTCATCTATACACCCTGTATAGAGATCTATACCTAAACACTCCTCTATTCATCTGTACACTCTGTATAGACATCTATACCTAAACACTCCTCTATTCATCTATACACCATATATACACCTCTATACCTAAACACTCCTCTATTCATCTATACACCCTGTATAGAGATCTATACCTAAACACTCCTCTATTCATCTATACACTCTGTGTAGACATCTATACCTAAACGCTCCTGTATTCATCTATACACTTTGTTTAGACATGTATACCTAAACACTCCTCTATTCATCTATACACTCGGTATAGACATCTATACCTAAACACTCCTCTATTCATCTATACACACTGTATAGACATCTATACCTAGACACTCCTCTATTCATCTATACACGCTGTATAGACATCTATACCTAAGCACTCCTCTATTCATCTATACACCATGTATAGACATCTATACCTAAACACTCCTCTATTCATCTATACACTCGGTATAGACATCTATACCTAAACACTCCTCTATTCATCTATACACACTGTATAGACATCTATACCTAGACACTCCTCTATTCATCTATACACGCTGTACAGACATCTATACCTAAGCACTCCTCTATTCATCTATACACCATGTATAGACATCTATACCTAAACACTCCTCTATTCAACTATACACTACGTATAGACATCTATACCTAAAAACTCCTCTATTCATCCATACACCATATATAGACATATATACCTAAACACTCCTCTATTCATCTGTACACCATGTACAGACATCTACACCTAAACACTCCTCTATTCATCTATACACCCTGTATAGAGATCTATACCTAAACACTCCTCTATTCATCTATAAACTCTGTATAGACATCTATACCTAAACACTCCTCTATTCATCTGTACACCATGTACAGACATCTATACCTAAACACTCCTCTATTCATCTATACACCCTGTATAGAGATCTATACCTAAACACTCCTCTATTCATCTATACACTCTGTGTAGACATCTATACCTAAACACTCTTCTATTCATCTATACACTATGTATAGACATCTATACTTAAACACTCCTCTATTCATCGATACACTCTGCATAGACATCTATACCTAAACACTCCTCTATTCACCTATACACTATGTATAGACATCTATACCTAAACACTCCTCTATTCATCTATACACCCTATATAGACATCTATACCTAAACACTCCTCTATTCATCTGTACACCATGTACAGACATCTACACCTAAACACTCCTCTATTCATGTATACAGCCTGTATAGAGATCTATACCTAAACACTCCTCTATTCATCTATACACTCTGTATAGACATCTATACCTAAACACTATCCTGTTCATCTATACACTATATATAGACATTTATACTTAAACACTCCTCTATTCATCTAATCACTCTCTATAGACATCTATATCTAAACACTCCTCTATTCATCTATACACTCTGTATAGACATCTATACCTAGACACTCCTCTATTCATCTATACACTCTGTATAGACATCTATACCTAAACACTCCTCTATTCATCTATAAACTCTATATAGACGTCTATACCTAAACACACCTCTCTTCATCTATACACCATATATAGACATCTATACCTAAACACTCCTCTATTCATCTGTAGACCGTGTACAGACATCTATACCTAGACACTCCTCTATTCATCTATACACTTTGTATAGACAGCTATACCTAAAAACTCCTCCATTCATCTATACACTCTGTATAAACATCTATACCTAAACACTCCTCTATTCATCTATACACTCTGTATAGACATCTATACCTAAACACTCCTCTATTCATCTATACACTCTGTATAGATATATATACCTAAACACTCCTCTATTCACCTATAAACTATGTATAGACATCTATACCTAAACACTCCTCTATTCATCTATACACTCTGTATAGACATCTATACCTAAACACTCCTCTATTCATCTATACACTCTGTATAGACATCTATACCTAAACACTCCTCTATTCAACTATACACTACGTATAGACATCTATACCTAAAAACTCCTCTATTCATCCATACACCATATATAGACATATATACCTAAACACTCCTCTATTCATCTGTACACCATGTACAGACATCTACACCTAAACACTCCTCTATTCATCTATACACCCTCTATAGAGATCTATACCTAAACACTCCTCTATTCATCTATAAACTCTGTATAGACATCTATACCTAAACACTCCTCTATTCATCTGTACACCATGTACAGACATCTATACCTAAACACTCCTCTATTCATCTATACACCCTGTATAGAGATCCATACCTAAACACTCCTCTATTCATCTATACACTCTGTGTAGACATCTATACCTAAACACTCTTCTATTCATCTATACACTATGTATAGACATCTATACTTAAACACTCCTCTATTCATCGATACACTCTGCATAGACATCTATACCTAAACACTCCTCTATTCACCTATACACTATGTATAGACATCTATACCTAAACACTCCTCTATTCATCTATACACCCTATATAGACATCTATACCTAAACACTCCTCTATTCATCTGTACACCATGTACAGACATCTACACCTAAACACTCCTCTATTCATGTATACAGCCTGTATAGAG
Organism: Lampris incognitus; assembly: GCF_029633865.1. Classification (NCBI taxonomy): domain Eukaryota; kingdom Metazoa; phylum Chordata; class Actinopteri; order Lampriformes; family Lampridae; genus Lampris; species Lampris incognitus. The sequence goes on along the minus strand of NC_079212.1, from coordinate 66,843,734 downwards.
ATCTATACCTAAACACTCCTCTATTCATCTATACACTCTGTATAGACATCTATACCTAAACACTATCCTGTTCATCTATACACTATATATAGACATTTATACTTAAACACTCCTCTATTCATCTATACACACTGTATAGACATCTATACCTAGACACTCCTCTATTCATCTATACACGCTGTATAGACATCTATACCTAAGCACTCCTCTATTCATCTATACACCATGTATAGACATCTATACCTAAACACTCCTCTATTCATCTATACACTCGGTATAGACATCTATACCTAAACACTCCTCTATTCATCTATACACACTGTATAGACATCTATACCTAGACACTCCTCTATTCATCTATACACGCTGTACAGACATCTATACCTAAGCACTCCTCTATTCATCTATACACCATGTATAGACATCTATACCTAAACACTCCTCTATTCAACTATACACTACGTATAGACATCTATACCTAAAAACTCCTCTATTCATCCATACACCATATATAGACATATATACCTAAACACTCCTCTATTCATCTGTACACCATGTACAGACATCTACACCTAAACACTCCTCTATTCATCTATACACCCTGTATAGAGATCTATACCTAAACACTCCTCTATTCATCTATAAACTCTGTATAGACATCTATACCTAAACACTCCTCTATTCATCTGTACACCATGTACAGACATCTATACCTAAACACTCCTCTATTCATCTATACACCCTGTATAGAGATCTATACCTAAACACTCCTCTATTCATCTATACACTCTGTGTAGACATCTATACCTAAACACTCTTCTATTCATCTATACACTATGTATAGACATCTATACTTAAACACTCCTCTATTCATCGATACACTCTGCATAGACATCTATACCTAAACACTCCTCTATTCACCTATACACTATGTATAGACATCTATACCTAAACACTCCTCTATTCATCTATACACCCTATATAGACATCTATACCTAAACACTCCTCTATTCATCTGTACACCATGTACAGACATCTACACCTAAACACTCCTCTATTCATGTATACAGCCTGTATAGAGATCTATACCTAAACACTCCTCTATTCATCTATACACTCTGTATGGACATCTATACCTAAACACTATCCTGTTCATCTATACACTATATATAGACATTTATACTTAAACACTCCTCTATTCATCTATACACACTGTATAGACATCTATACCTAGACACTCCTCTATTCATCTATACACGCTGTATAGACATCTATACCTAAGCACTCCTCTATTCATCTATACACCATGTATAGACATCTATACCTAAACACTCCTCTATTCATCTATACACTCGGTATAGACATCTATACCTAAACACTCCTCTATTCATCTATACACACTGTATAGACATCTATACCTAGACACTCCTCTATTCATCTATACACGCTGTACAGACATCTATACCTAAGCACTCCTCTATTCATCTATACACCATGTATAGACATCTATACCTAAACACTCCTCTATTCAACTATACACTACGTATAGACATCTATACCTAAAAACTCCTCTATTCATCCATACACCATATATAGACATATATACCTAAACACTCCTCTATTCATCTGTACACCATGTACAGACATCTACACCTAAACACTCCTCTATTCATCTATACACCCTGTATAGAGATCTATACCTAAACACTCCTCTATTCATCTATAAACTCTGTATAGACATCTATACCTAAACACTCCTCTATTCATCTGTACACCATGTACAGACATCTATACCTAAACACTCCTCTATTCATCTATACACCCTGTATAGAGATCTATACCTAAACACTCCTCTATTCATATATACACTCTGTGTAGACATCTATACCTAAACACTCTTCTATTCATCTATACACTATGTATAGACATCTATACTTAAACACTCCTCTATTCATCGATACACTCTGCATAGACATCTATACCTAAACACTCCTCTATTCACCTATACACTATGTATAGACATCTATACCTAAACACTCCTCTATTCATCTATACACCCTATATAGACATCTATACCTAAACACTCCTCTATTCATCTGTACACCATGTACAGACATCTACACCTAAACACTCCTCTATTCATGTATACAGCCTGTATAGAGATCTATACCTAAACACTCCTCTATTCATCTATACACTCTGTATAGACATCTATACCTAAACACTATCCTGTTCATCTATACACTATATATAGACATTTATACTTAAACACTCCTCTATTCATCTAATCACTCTCTATAGACATCTATATCTAAACACTCCTCTATTCATCTATACACTCTGTATAGACATCTATACCTAGACACTCCTCTATTCATCTATACACTCTGTATAGACATCTATACCTAAACACTCCTCTATTCATCTATAAACTCTATATAGACGTCTATACCTAAACACACCTCTCTTCATCTATACACCATATATAGACATCTATACCTAAACACTCCTCTATTCATCTGTAGACCGTGTACAGACATCTATACCTAGACACTCCTCTATTCATCTATACACTTTGTATAGACAGCTATACCTAAAAACTCCTCCATTCATCTATACACTCTGTATAAACATCTATACCTAAACACTCCTCTATTCATCTATACACTCTGTATAGACATCTATACCTAAACACTCCTCTATTCATCTATACACTCTGTATAGATATATATACCTAAACACTCCTCTATTCACCTATAAACTATGTATAGACATCTATACCTAAACACTCCTCTATTCATCTATACACTCTGTATAGACATCTATACCTAAACACTCCTCTATTCATCTATACACCATGTATAGACATCTATACCTAAACACTCCTCTATTCAACTATACACTACGTATAGACATCTATACCTAAAAACTCCTCTATTCATCCATACACCATATATAGACATATATACCTAAACACTCCTCTATTCATCTGTACACCATGTACAGACATCTACACCTAAACACTCCTCTATTCATCTATACACCCTGTATAGAGATCTATACCTAAACACTCCTCTATTCATCTATAAACTCTGTATAGACATCTATACCTAAACACTCCTCTATTCATCTGTACACCATGTACAGACATCTATACCTAAACACTCCTCTATTCATCTATACACCCTGTATAGAGATCCATACCTAAACACTCCTCTATTCATCTATACACTCTGTGTAGACATCTATACCTAAACACTCTTCTATTCATCTATACACTATGTATAGACATCTATACTTAAACACTCCTCTATTCATCGATACACTCTGCATAGACATCTATACCTAAACACTCCTCTATTCACCTATACACTATGTATAGACATCTATACCTAAACACTCCTCTATTCATCTATACACCCTATATAGACATCTATACCTAAACACTCCTCTATTCATCTGTACACCATGTACAGACATCTACACCTAAACACTCCTCTATTCATGTATACAGCCTGTATAGAGATCTATACCTAAACACTCCTCTATTCATCTATACACTCTGTATAGACATCTATACCTAAACACTATCCTGTTCATCTATACACTATATATAGACATTTATACTTAAACACTCCTCTATTCATCTAATCACTCTCTATAGACATCTATATCTAAACACTCCTCTATTCATCTATACACTCTGTATAGACATCTATACCTAGACACTCCTCTATTCATCTATACACTCTGTATAGACATCTATACCTAAACACTCCTCTATTCATCTATAAACTCTATATAGACGTCTATACCTAAACACACCTCTCTTCATCTATACACCATATATAGACATCTATACCTAAACACTCCTCTATTCATCTATACACGCTGTATAGACATCTATACCTAAGCACTCCTCTATTCATCTATACACCATGTATAGACATCTATACCTAAACACTCCTCTATTCACCTATACACTACGTATAGATATATATACCTAAACACTCCTCTATTCTTCTATACACCATATATAGACATATATACCTAAACACTCCTCTATTCATCTGTACACCATGTACAGACATCTACACCTAAACACTCCTCTATTCATCTATACACCCTGTATAGAGATCTATACCTAAACACTCCTCTATTCATCTGTACACTCTGTATAGACATCTATACCTAAACACTCCTCTATTCATCTATACACCATATATACACCTCTATACCTAAACACTCCTCTATTCATCTATACACCCTGTATAGAGATCTATACCTAAACACTCCTCTATTCATCTATACACTCTGTGTAGACATCTATACCTAAACGCTCCTGTATTCATCTATACACTTTGTTTAGACATCTATACCTAAACACTCCTCTATTCATCTATACACTCGGTATAGACATCTATACCTAAACACTCCTCTATTCATCTATACACACTGTATAGACATCTATACCTAGACACTCCTCTATTCATCTATACACGCTGTATAGACATCTATACCTAAGCACTCCTCTATTCATCTATACACCATGTATAGACATCTATACCTAAACACTCCTCTATTCATCTATACACTCGGTATAGACATCTATACCTAAACACTCCTCTATTCATCTATACACACTGTATAGACATCTATACCTAGACACTCCTCTATTCATCTATACACGCTGTACAGACATCTATACCTAAGCACTCCTCTATTCATCTATACACCATGTATAGACATCTATACCTAAACACTCCTCTATTCAACTATACACTACGTATAGACATCTATACCTAAAAACTCCTCTATTCATCCATACACCATATATAGACATATATACCTAAACACTCCTCTATTCATCTGTACACCATGTACAGACATCTACACCTAAACACTCCTCTATTCATCTATACACCCTGTATAGAGATCTATACCTAAACACTCCTCTATTCATCTATAAACTCTGTATAGACATCTATACCTAAACACTCCTCTATTCATCTGTACACCATGTACAGACATCTATACCTAAACACTCCTCTATTCATCTATACACCCTGTATAGAGATCTATACCTAAACACTCCTCTATTCATCTATACACTCTGTGTAGACATCTATACCTAAACACTCTTCTATTCATCTATACACTATGTATAGACATCTATACTTAAACACTCCTCTATTCATCGATACACTCTGCATAGACATCTATACCTAAACACTCCTCTATTCACCTATACACTATGTATAGACATCTATACCTAAACACTCCTCTATTCATCTATACACCCTATATAGACATCTATACCTAAACACTCCTCTATTCATCTGTACACCATGTACAGACATCTACACCTAAACACTCCTCTATTCATGTATACAGCCTGTATAGAGATCTATACCTAAACACTCCTCTATTCATCTATACACTCTGTATAGACATCTATACCTAAACACTATCCTGTTCATCTATACACTATATATAGACATTTATACTTAAACACTCCTCTATTCATCTAATCACTCTCTATAGACATCTATATCTAAACACTCCTCTATTCATCTATACACTCTGTATAGACATCTATACCTAGACACTCCTCTATTCATCTATACACTCTGTATAGACATCTATACCTAAACACTCCTCTATTCATCTATAAACTCTATATAGACGTCTATACCTAAACACACCTCTCTTCATCTATACACCATATATAGACATCTATACCTAAACACTCCTCTATTCATCTGTAGACCGTGTACAGACATCTATACCTAGACACTCCTCTATTCATCTATACACTTTGTATAGACAGCTATACCTAAAAACTCCTCCATTCATCTATACACTCTGTATAAACATCTATACCTAAACACTCCTCTATTCATCTATACACTCTGTATAGACATCTATACCTAAAAACTCCTCTATTCATCTATACACTCTGTATAGATATATATACCTAAACACTCCTCTATTCACCTATAAACTATGTATAGACATCTATACCTAAACACTCCTCTATTCATCTATACACTCTGTATAGACATCTATACCTAAACACTCCTCTATTCATCTATACACCATGTATAGACATCTATACCTAAACACTCCTCTATTCAACTATACACTACGTATAGACATCTATACCTAAAAACTCCTCTATTCATCCATACACCATATATAGACATATATACCTAAACACTCCTCTATTCATCTGTACACCATGTACAGACATCTACACCTAAACACTCCTCTATTCATCTATACACCCTGTATAGAGATCTATACCTAAACACTCCTCTATTCATCTATAAACTCTGTATAGACATCTATACCTAAACACTCCTCTATTCATCTGTACACCATGTACAGACATCTATACCTAAACACTCCTCTATTCATCTATACACCCTGTATAGAGATCCATACCTAAACACTCCTCTATTCATCTATACACTCTGTGTAGACATCTATACCTAAACACTCTTCTATTCATCTATACACTATGTATAGACATCTATACTTAAACACTCCTCTATTCATCGATACACTCTGCATAGACATCTATACCTAAACACTCCTCTATTCACCTATACACTATGTATAGACATCTATACCTAAACACTCCTCTATTCATCTATACACGCTATATAGACATCTATACCTAAACACTCCTCTATTCATCTGTACACCATGTACAGACATCTACACCTAAACACTCCTCTATTCATGTATACAGCCTGTATAGAGATCTATACCTAAACACTCCTCTATTCATCTATACACTCTGTATAGACATCTATACCTAAACACTATCCTATTCATCTATACACTATATATAGATATTTATACTTAAACACTCCTCTATTCATCTAATCACTCTCTATAGACATCTATATCTAAACACTCCTCTATTCATCTATACACTCTGTATAGACATCTATACCTAGACACTCCTCTATTCATCTATACACTCTGTATAGACATCTATACCTAAACACTCCTCTATTCATCTATAAACTCTATATAGACGTCTATACCTAAACACACCTCTCTTCATCTATACACCATATATAGACATCTATACCTAAACACTCCTCTATTCATCTGTAGACCGTGTACAGACATCTATACCTAGACACTCCTCTATTCATCTATACACTTTGTATAGACAGCTATACCTAAAAACTCCTCCATTCATCTATACACTCTGTATAAACATCTATACCTAAACACTCCTCTATTCATCTATACACTCTGTATAGACATCTATACCTAAACACTCCTCTATTCATCTATACACTCTGTATAGATATATATACCTAAACACTCCTCTATTCACCTATAAACTATGTATAGACATCTATACCTAAACACTCCTCTATTCATCTATACACTCTGTATAGACATCTATACCTAAACACTCCTCTATTCAACTATACACTCTGTATAGATATCTATACCTAAACACTCCTCTATTCATCTATACACCATGTATAGACATCTATACCTAAACACTCCTCTATTCATCTATACACTCGGTATAGACATCTATAACTAAACACTCATCTATTCATCTATACACTCTGTATACACATCTATACCTAAACACTCTTCTATTCTTCTATAAACTCTGTATAGACGTCTATACCTAAACACACCTATATTCATCTATACACCATATATAGACATCTATACCTAAACACTCTTCTATTCATCTGTACACCATGTACAGACATCTATACCTAGACACTCCTCTATTCATCTATACACTCTGTGTAGACATCTATACCTAAACGCTCCTGTATTCATCTATACACTTTGTATAGACATCTATACCTAAACACTCCTCTATTCATCTATACACACTGTTTAGACATCTATACCTAGACACTCCTCTATTCATCTATACACGCTGTATAGACATCTATACCTAAGCACTCCTCTATTCATCTATACACCATGTATAGACATCTATACCTAAACACTCCTCTATTCACCTATACACTACGTATAGATATATATACCTAAACACTCCTCTATTCATCTATACACCATATATAGACATATATACCTAAACCCTCCTCTATTCATCTGTACACCATGTACAGACATCTACACCTAAACACTCCTCTATTCATCTATACACCCTGTATAGAGATCTATACCTAAACACTCCTCTATTCATCTCTACACTCTGTATAGACATCTATACCTAAACACTCCTCTATTCATCTATACACCATATATACACCTCTATACCTAAACACTCCTCTATTCATCTGTACACCATGTACAGACATCTATACCTAAACACTCCTCTATTCATCTATACACCCTGTATAGAGATCTATACCTAAACACTCCTCTATTCATCTATACACTCTGTGTAGACATCTATACCTAAACGCTCCTGTATTCATCTATACACTTTGTATAGACATCTATACCTAAACACTCCTCTATTCATCTATACACTCGGTATAGACATCTATACCTAAACACTCCTCTATTCATCTATACACACTGTATAGACATCTATACGTAGACACTCCTCTATTCATTTATACACGCTGTATAGACATCTATACCTAAGCACTCCTCATTTCATCTATACACCATGTATAGACATCTATACCTAAACACTCCTCTATTCACCTATACACTACGTATAGATATCTATACCTAAACACTCCTCTATTCATCTATACACTCGGTATAGACATCTATACCTAAACACTCCTCTATTCATCTATACACACTGTATAGACATCTATACCTAGACACTCCTCTATTCATCTATACACTTTGTATAGACAGCTATACCTAAACACTCCTCCATTCATCTATACACTCTGTATAAACATCTATACCTAAACACTCCTCTATTCATCTATACACTCTGTATAGACATCTATACCTAAACACTCCTCTATTCATCTATACACTCTGTATAGATATATATACCTAAACACTCCTCTATTCACCTATAAACTATGTATAGACATCTATACCTAAACACTCCTCTATTCATCTATACACTCTGTATAGACATCTATACCTAAACACTCCTCTATTCATCTATACACTCTCTATAGACATCTATACCTAAACGCTCCTGTATTCATCTATACACTTTGTATAGACATCTATACCTAAACACTCCTCTATTCATCTATACACTCGGTATAGACATCTATACCTAAACACTCCTCTATTCATCTATACACACTGTATAGACATCTATACCTAGACACTCCTCTATTCATCTATACACGCTGTATAGACATCTATACCTAAGCACTCCTCTATTCATCTATACACCATGTATAGACATCTATACCTAAACACTCCTCTATTCACCTATACACTACGTATAGATATATATACCTAAACACTCCTCTATTCATCTATACACCATATATAGACATATATACCTAAACACTCCTCTATTCATCTGTACACCATGTACAGACATCTACACCTAAACACTCCTCTATTCATCTCTACACCCTGTATAGAGATCTATACCTAAGCACTCCTCTATTCATCTGTACACTCTGTATAGACATCTATACCTAAACACTCCTCTATTCATCTATACACCATATATACACCTCTATACCTAAACACTCCTCTATTCATCTGTACACCATGTACAGACATCTATACCTAAACACTCCTCTATTCATCTATACACCCTGTATAGAGATCTATACCTAAACACTCCTCTGTTCATCTATACACTCTGTGTAGACATCTATACCTAAACGCTCCTGTATTCATCTATACACTTTGTATAGACATATATACCTAAACACTCCTCTATTCATCTATACACTCGGTATAGACATCTATACCTAAACACTCCTCTATTCATCTATACACACTGTATAGACATCTATACCTAGACACTCCTCTACTCATCTATACACGCTGTATAGACATCTATACCTAAGCACTCCTCTATTCATCTATACACCATGTATAGACATATATACCTAAACACTCCTCTATTCATCTATACACTCGGTATAGACATCTATACCTAAACACTCCTCTATTCATCTATACACACTGTATAGACATCTATACCTAGACACTCCTCTATTCATCTATACACGCTGTACAGACATCTATACCTAAGCACTCCTCTATTCATCTATACACCATGTATAGACATCTATACCTAAACACTCCTCTATTCATCTATACACTCTGTATAGATATATATACCTAAACACTCCTCTATTCACCTATAAACTATGTATAGACATCTATACCTAAACACTCCTCTATTCATCTATACACTCTGTATAGACATCTATACCTAAACACTCCTCTATTCATCTATACACCATGTATAGACATCTATACCTAAACACTCCTCTATTCAACTATACACTACGTATAGACATCTATACCTAAAAACTCCTCTATTCATCTATACACACTGTATAGACATCTATACCTAGACACTCCTCTATTCATCTATACACGCTGTACAGACATCTATACCTAAGCACTCCTCTATTCATCTATACACCATGTATAGACATCTATACCTAAACACTCCTCTATTCATCTATACACTCTGTATAGATATATATACCTAAACACTCCTCTATTCACCTATAAACTATGTATAGACATCTATACCTAAACACTCCTCTATTCATCTATACACTCTGTATAGACATCTATACCTAAACACTCCTCTATTCATCTATACACCATGTATAGACATCTATACCTAAACACTCCTCTATTCAACTATACACTACGTATAGACATCTATACCTAAAAACTCCTCTATTCATCCATACACCATATATAGACATATATACCTAAACACTCCTCTATTCATCTGTACACCATGTACAGACATCTACACCTAAACACTCCTCTATTCATCTATACACCCTGTATAGAGATCTATACCTAAACACTCCTCTATTCATCTATAAACTCTGTATAGACATCTATACCTAAACACTCCTCTATTCATCTGTACACCATGTACAGACATCTATACCTAAACACTCCTCTATTCATCTATACACCCTGTATAGAGATCTATACCTAAACACTCCTCTATTCATCTATACACTCTGTGTAGACATCTATACCTAAACACTCTTCTATTCATCTATACACTATGTATAGACATCTATACTTAAACACTCCTCTATTCATCGATACACTCTGCATAGACATCTATACCTAAACACTCCTCTATTCACCTATACACTATGTATAGACATCTATACCTAAACACTCCTCTATTCATCTATACACCCTATATAGACATCTATACCTAAACACTCCTCTATTCATCTGTACACCATGTACAGACATCTACACCTAAACACTCCTCTATTCATGTATACAGCCTGTATAGAGATCTATACCTAAGCACTCCTCTATTCATCTATACACTCTGTATAGACATCTATACCTAAACACTATCCTATTCATCTATACACTATATATAGACATTTATACTTAAACACTCCTCTATTCATCTAATCACTCTCTATAGACATCTATATCTAAACACTCCTCTATTCATCTATACACTCTGTATAGACATCTATACCTAGACACTCCTCTATTCATCTATACACTCTGTATAGACATCTATACCTAAACACTCCTCTATTCATCTATAAACTCTATATAGACGTCTATACCTAAACACACCTCTCTTCATCTATACACTTTGTATAGACATCTATACCTAAACACTCCTCTATTCATCTATACACACTGTTTAGACATCTATACCTAGACACTCCTCTATTCATCTATACACGCTGTATAGACATCTATACCTAAGCACTCCTCTATTCATCTATACACCATGTATAGACATCTATACCTAAACACTCCTCTATTCACCTATACACTACGTATAGATATATATACCTAAACACTCCTCTATTCATCTATACACCATATATAGACATATATACCTAAACCCTCCTCTATTCATCTGTACACCATGTACAGACATCTACACCTAAACACTCCTCTATTCATCTATACACCCTGTATAGAGATCTATACCTAAACACTCCTCTATTCATCTCTACACTCTGTATAGACATCTATACCTAAACACTCCTCTATTCATCTATACACCATATATACACCTCTATACCTAAACACTCCTCTATTCATCTGTACACCATGTACAGACATCTATACCTAAACACTCCTCTATTCATCTATACACCCTGTATAGAGATCTATACCTAAACACTCCTCTATTCATCTATACACTCTGTGTAGACATCTATACCTAAACGCTCCTGTATTCATCTATACACTTTGTATAGACATCTATACCTAAACACTCCTCTATTCATCTATACACTCGGTATAGACATCTATACCTAAACACTCCTCTATTCATCTATACACACTGTATAGACATCTATACGTAGACACTCCTCTATTCATTTATACACGCTGTATAGACATCTATACCTAAGCACTCCTCATTTCATCTATACACCATGTATAGACATCTATACCTAAACACTCCTCTATTCACCTATACACTACGTATAGATATCTATACCTAAACACTCCTCTATTCATCTATACACTCGGTATAGACATCTATACCTAAACACTCCTCTATTCATCTATACACACTGTATAGACATCTATACCTAGACACTCCTCTATTCATCTATACACTTTGTATAGACAGCTATACCTAAACACTCCTCCATTCATCTATACACTCTGTATAAACATCTATACCTAAACACTCCTCTATTCATCTATACACTCTGTATAGACATCTATACCTAAACACTCCTCTATTCATCTATACACTCTGTATAGATATATATACCTAAACACTCCTCTATTCACCTATAAACTATGTATAGACATCTATACCTAAACACTCCTCTATTCATCTATACACTCTGTATAGACATCTATACCTAAACACTCCTCTATTCATCTATACACTCTCTATAGACATCTATACCTAAACGCTCCTGTATTCATCTATACACTTTGTATAGACATCTATACCTAAACACTCCTCTATTCATCTATACACTCGGTATAGACATCTATACCTAAACACTCCTCTATTCATCTATACACACTGTATAGACATCTATACCTAGACACTCCTCTATTCATCTATACACGCTGTATAGACATCTATACCTAAGCACTCCTCTATTCATCTATACACCATGTATAGACATCTATACCTAAACACTCCTCTATTCACCTATACACTACGTATAGATATATATACCTAAACACTCCTCTATTCATCTATACACCATATATAGACATATATACCTAAACACTCCTCTATTCATCTGTACACCATGTACAGACATCTACACCTAAACACTCCTCTATTCATCTCTACACCCTGTATAGAGATCTATACCTAAGCACTCCTCTATTCATCTGTACACTCTGTATAGACATCTATACCTAAACACTCCTCTATTCATCTATACACCATATATACACCTCTATACCTAAACACTCCTCTATTCATCTGTACACCATGTACAGACATCTATACCTAAACACTCCTCTATTCATCTATACACCCTGTATAGAGATCTATACCTAAACACTCCTCTGTTCATCTATACACTCTGTGTAGACATCTATACCTAAACGCTCCTGTATTCATCTATACACTTTGTATAGACATATATACCTAAACACTCCTCTATTCATCTATACACTCGGTATAGACATCTATACCTAAACACTCCTCTATTCATCTATACACACTGTATAGACATCTATACCTAGACACTCCTCTACTCATCTATACACGCTGTATAGACATCTATACCTAAGCACTCCTCTATTCATCTATACACCATGTATAGACATCTATACCTAAACACTCCTCTATTCATCTATACACTCGGTATAGACATCTATACCTAAACACTCCTCTATTCATCTATACACACTGTATAGACATCTATACCTAGACACTCCTCTATTCATCTATACACGCTGTACAGACATCTATACCTAAGCACTCCTCTATTCATCTATACACCATGTATAGACATCTATACCTAAACACTCCTCTATTCATCTATACACTCTGTATAGATATATATACCTAAACACTCCTCTATTCACCTATAAACTATGTATAGACATCTATACCTAAACACTCCTCTATTCATCTATACACTCTGTATAGACATCTATACCTAAACACTCCTCTATTCATCTATACACCATGTATAGACATCTATACCTAAACACTCCTCTATTCAACTATACACTACGTATAGACATCTATACCTAAAAACTCCTCTATTCATCTATACACACTGTATAGACATCTATACCTAGACACTCCTCTATTCATCTATACACGCTGTACAGACATCTATACCTAAGCACTCCTCTATTCATCTATACACCATGTATAGACATCTATACCTAAACACTCCTCTATTCATCTATACACTCTGTATAGATATATATACCTAAACACTCCTCTATTCACCTATAAACTATGTATAGACATCTATACCTAAACACTCCTCTATTCATCTATACACTCTGTATAGACATCTATACCTAAACACTCCTCTATTCATCTATACACCATGTATAGACATCTATACCTAAACACTCCTCTATTCAACTATACACTACGTATAGACATCTATACCTAAAAACTCCTCTATTCATCCATACACCATATATAGACATATATACCTAAACACTCCTCTATTCATCTGTACACCATGTACAGACATCTACACCTAAACACTCCTCTATTCATCTATACACCCTGTATAGAGATCTATACCTAAACACTCCTCTATTCATCTATAAACTCTGTATAGACATCTATACCTAAACACTCCTCTATTCATCTGTACACCATGTACAGACATCTATACCTAAACACTCCTCTATTCATCTATACACCCTGTATAGAGATCTATACCTAAACACTCCTCTATTCATCTATACACTCTGTGTAGACATCTATACCTAAACACTCTTCTATTCATCTATACACTATGTATAGACATCTATACTTAAACACTCCTCTATTCATCGATACACTCTGCATAGACATCTATACCTAAACACTCCTCTATTCACCTATACACTATGTATAGACATCTATACCTAAACACTCCTCTATTCATCTATACACCCTATATAGACATCTATACCTAAACACTCCTCTATTCATCTGTACACCATGTACAGACATCTACACCTAAACACTCCTCTATTCATGTATACAGCCTGTATAGAGATCTATACCTAAGCACTCCTCTATTCATCTATACACTCTGTATAGACATCTATACCTAAACACTATCCTATTCATCTATACACTATATATAGACATTTATACTTAAACACTCCTCTATTCATCTAATCACTCTCTATAGACATCTATATCTAAACACTCCTCTATTCATCTATACACTCTGTATAGACATCTATACCTAGACACTCCTCTATTCATCTATACACTCTGTATAGACATCTATACCTAAACACTCCTCTATTCATCTATAAACTCTATATAGACGTCTATACCTAAACACACCTCTCTTCATCTATACACCATATATAGACATCTATACCTAAACACTCCTCTATTCATCTGTAGACCGTGTACAGACATCTATACCTAGACACTCCTCTATTCATCTATACACTTTGTATAGACAGCTATACCTAAAAAATCCTCCATTCATCTATACACTCTGTATAAACATCTATACCTAAACACTCCTCTATTCATCTATACACTCTGTATAGACATCTATACCTAAACACTCCTCTATTCATCTATACACTCTGTATAGATATATATACCTAAACACTCCTCTATTCACCTATAAACTATGTATAGACATCTATACCTAAACACTCCTCTATTCATCTATACACTCTGTATAGACATCTATACCTAAACACTCCTCTATTCATCTATACACTCTGTATAGATATCTATACCTAAACACTCCTCTACTCATCTATACACCATGTATAGACATCTATACCTAAACACTCCTCTATTCATCTATACACTCGGTATAGACATCTATAACTAAACACTCATCTATTCATCTATACACTCTGTATACACATCTATACCTAAACACTCTTCTATTCTTCTATAAACTCTGTATAGACGTCTATACCTAAACACACCTATATTCATCTATACACCATATATAGACATCTATACCTAAACACTCTTCTATTCATCTGTACACCATGTACAGACATCTATACCTAGACACTCCTCTATTCATCTATACACTCTGTGTAGACATCTATACCTAAACGCTCCTGTATTCATCTATACACTTTGTATAGACATCTATACCTAAACACTCCTCTATTCATCTATACACACTGTTTAGACATCTATACCTAGACACTCCTCTATTCATCTATACACGCTGTATAGACATCTATACCTAAGCACTCCTCTATTCATCTATACACCATGTATAGACATCTATACCTAAACACTCCTCTATTCACCTATACACTACGTATAGATATATATACCTAAACACTCCTCTATTCATCTATACACCATATATAGACATATATACCTAAACCCTCCTCTATTCATCTGTACACCATGTACAGACATCTACACCTAAACACTCCTCTATTCATCTATACACCCTGTATAGAGATATATACCTAAACACTCCTCTATTCATCTCTACACTCTGTATAGACATCTATACCTAAACACTCCTCTATTCATCTATACACCATATATACACCTCTATACCTAAACACTCCTCTATTCATCTGTACACCATGTACAGACATCTATACCTAAACACTCCTCTATTCATCTATACACCCTGTATAGAGATCTATACCTAAACACTCCTCTATTCATCTATACACTCTGTGTAGACATCTATACCTAAACGCTCCTGTATTCATCTATACACTTTGTATAGACATCTATACCTAAACACTCCTCTATTCATCTATACACTCGGTATAGACATCTATACCTAAACACTCCTCTATTCATCTATACACACTGTATAGACATCTATACCTAGACACTCCTCTATTCATTTATACACGCTGTATAGACATCTATACCTAAGCACTCCTCATTTCATCTATACACCATGTATAGACATCTATACCTAAACACTCCTCTATTCACCTATACACTACGTATAGATATCTATACCTAAACACTCCTCTATTCATCTATACACTCGGTATAGACATCTATACCTAAACACTCCTCTATTCATCTATACACACTGTATAGACATCTATACCTAGACACTCCTCTATTCATCTATACACTTTGTATAGACAGCTATACCTAAACACTCCTCCATTCATCTATACACTCTGTATAAACATCTATACCTAAACACTCCTCTATTCATCTATACACTCTGTATAGACATCTATACCTAAACACTCCTCTATTCATCTATACACTCTGTATAGATATATATACCTAAACACTCCTCTATTCACCTATAAACTATGTATAGACATCTATACCTAAACACTCCTCTATTCATCTATACACTCTGTATAGACATCTATACCTAAACACTCCTCTATTCATCTATACACTCAATATAGACATCTATACCTAAACGCTCCTGTATTCATCTATACACTTTGTATAGACATCTATACCTAAACACTCCTCTATTCATCTATACACTCGGTATAGACATCTATACCTAAACACTCCTCTATTCATCTATACACACTGTATAGACATCTATACCTAGACACTCCTCTATTCATCTATACACGCTGTATAGACATCTATACCTAAGCACTCCTCTATTCATCTATACACCATGTATAGACATCTATACCTAAACACTCCTCTATTCACCTATACACTACGTATAGATATATATACCTAAACACTCCTCTATTCATCTATACACCATATATAGACATATATACCTAAACACTCCTCTATTCATCTGTACACCATGTACAGACATCTACACCTAAACACTCCTCTATTCATCTCTACACCCTGTATAGAGATCTATACCTAAGCACTCCTCTATTCATCTGTACACTCTGTATAGACATCTATACCTAAACACTCCTCTATTCATCTATACACCATATATACACCTCTATACCTAAACACTCCTCTATTCATCTGTACACCATGTACAGACATCTATACCTAAACACTCCTCTATTCATCTATACACCCTGTATAGAGATCTATACCTAAACACTCCTCTGTTCATCTATACACTCTGTGTAGACATCTATACCTAAACGCTCCTGTATTCATCTATACACTTTGTATAGACATATATACCTAAACACTCCTCTATTCATCTATACACTCGGTATAGACATCTATACCTAAACACTCCTCTATTCATCTATACACACTGTATAGACATCTATACCTAGACACTCCTCTACTCATCTATACACGCTGTATAGACATCTATACCTAAGCACTCCTCTATTCATCTATACACCATGTATAGACATCTATACCTAAACACTCCTCTATTCATCTATACACTCGGTATAGACATCTATACCTAAACACTCCTCTATTCATCTATACACACTGTATAGACATCTATACCTAGACACTCCTCTATCCATCTATACACGCTGTACAGACATCTATACCTAAGCACTCCTCTATTCATCTATACACCATGTATAGACATCTATACCTAAACACTCCTCTATTCATCTATACACTCTGTATAGATATATATACCTAAACACTCCTCTATTCACCTATAAACTATGTATAGACATCTATACCTAAACACTCCTCTATTCATCTATACACTCTGTATAGACATCTATACCTAAACACTCCTCTATTCATCTATACACCATGTATAGACATCTATACCTAAACACTCCTCTATTCAACTATACACTACGTATAGACATCTATACCTAAAAACTCCTCTATTCATCCATACACCATATATAGACATATATACCTAAACACTCCTCTATTCATCTGTACACCATGTACAGACATCTACACCTAAACACTCCTCTATTCATCTATACACCCTGTATAGAGATCTATACCTAAACACTCCTCTATTCATCTATAAACTCTGTATAGACATCTATACCTAAACACTCCTCTATTCATCTGTACACCATGTACAGACATCTATACCTAAACACTCCTCTATTCATCTATACACTCGGTATAGACATCTATACCTAAACACTCCTCTATTCATCTATACACACTGTATAGACATCTATACCTAGACACTCCTCTATTCATCTATACACGCTGTACAGACATCTATACCTAAGCACTCCTCTATTCATCTATACACCATGTATAGACATCTATACCTAAACACTCCTCTATTCATCTATACACTCTGTATAGATATATATACCTAAACACTCCTCTATTCACCTATAAACTATGTATAGACATCTATACCTAAACACTCCTCTATTCATCTATACACTCTGTATAGACATCTATACCTAAACACTCCTCTATTCATCTATACACCATGTATAGACATCTATACCTAAACACTCCTCTATTCAACTATACACTACGTATAGACATCTATACCTAAAAACTCCTCTATTCATCCATACACCATATATAGACATATATACCTAAACACTCCTCTATTCATCTGTACACCATGTACAGACATCTACACCTAAACACTCCTCTATTCATCTATACACCCTGTATAGAGATCTATACCTAAACACTCCTCTATTCATCTATAAACTCTGTATAGACATCTATACCTAAACACTCCTCTATTCATCTGTACACCATGTACAGACATCTATACCTAAACACTCCTCTATTCATCTATACACCCTGTATAGAGATCTATACCTAAACACTCCTCTATTCATCTATACACTCTGTGTAGACATCTATACCTAAACACTCTTCTATTCATCTATACACTATGTATAGACATCTATACTTAAACACTCCTCTATTCATCGATACACTCTGCATAGACATCTATACCTAAACACTCCTCTATTCACCTATACACTCTGTATAGACATCTATACCTAAACACTCCTCTATTCATCTATACACCCTATATAGACATCTATACCTAAACACTCCTCTATTCATCTGTACACCATGTACAGACATCTACACCTAAACACTCCTCTATTCATGTATACAGCCTGTATAGAGATCTATACCTAAACACTCCTCTATTCATCTATACACTCTGTATAGACATCTATACCTAAACACTATCCTATTCATCTATACACTATATATAGACATTTATACTTAAACACTCCTCTATTCATCTAATCACTCTCTATAGACATCTATATCTAAACACTCCTCTATTCATCTATACACTCTGTATAGACATCTATACCTAGACACTCCTCTATTCATCTATACACTCTGTATAGACATCTATACCTAAACACTCCTCTATTCATCTATAAACTCTATATAGACGTCTATACCTAAACACACCTCTCTTCATCTATACACCATATATAGACATCTATACCTAAACACTCCTCTATTCATCTGTAGACCGTGTACAGACATCTATACCTAGACACTCCTCTATTCATCTATACACTTTGTATAGACAGCTATACCTAAAAACTCCTCCATTCATCTATACACTCTGTATAAACATCTATACCTAAACACTCCTCTATTCATCTATACACTCTGTATAGACATCTATACCTAAACACTCCTCTATTCATCTATACACTCTGTATAGATATATATACCTAAACACTCCTCTATTCACCTATAAACTATGTATAGACATCTATACCTAAACACTCCTCTATTCATCTATACACTCTGTATAGACATCTATACCTAAACACTCCTCTATTCATCTATACACTCTGTATAGATATCTATACCTAAACACTCCTCTATTCATCTATACACCATGTATAGACATCTATACCTAAACACTCCTCTATTCATCTATACACTCGGTATAGACATCTATAACTAAACACTCATCTATTCATCTATACACTCTGTATACACATCTATACCTAAACACTCTTCTATTCTTCTATAAACTCTGTATAGACGTCTATACCTAAACACACCTATATTCATCTATACACCATATATAGACATCTATACCTAAACACTCTTCTATTCATCTGTACACCATGTACAGACATCTATACCTAGACACTCCTCTATTCATCTATACACTCTGTGTAGACATCTATACCTAAACGCTCCTGTATTCATCTATACACTTTGTATAGACATCTATACCTAAACACTCCTCTATTCATCTATACACTCGGTATAGACATCTATACCTAAACACTCCTCTATTCATCTATACACACTGTATAGACATCTATACCTAGACACTCCTCTATTCATCTATACACCCTGTATAGAGATCTATACCTAAACACTCCTCTATTCATCTATAAACTCTGTATAGACATCTATACCTAAACACTCCTCTATTCATCTGTACACCATGTACAGACATCTATACCTAAACACTCCTCTATTCATCTATACACCCTGTATAGAGATCTATACCTAAACACTCCTCTATTCATCTATACACTCTGTGTAGACATCTATACCTAAACACTCTTCTATTCATCTATACACTATGTATAGACATCTATACTTAAACACTCCTCTATTCATCGATACACTCTGCATAGACATCTATACCTAAACACTCCTCTATTCACCTATACACTATGTATAGACATCTATACCTAAACACTCCTCTATTCATCTATACACCCTATATAGACATCTATACCTAAACACTCCTCTATTCATCTGTACACCATGTACAGACATCTACACCTAAACACTCCTCTATTCATGTATACAGCCTGTATAGAGATCTATACCTAAACACTCCTCTATTCATCTATACACTCTGTATAGACATCTATACCTAAACACTATCCTGTTCATCTATACACTATATATAGACATTTATACTTAAACACTCCTCTATTCATCTAATCACTCTCTATAGACATCTATATCTAAACACTCCTCTATTCATCTATACACTCTGTATAGACATCTATACCTAGACACTCCTCTATTCATCTATACACTCTGTATAGACATCTATACCTAAACACTCCTCTATTCATCTATAAACTCTATATAGACGTCTATACCTAAACACACCTCTCTTCATCTATACACCATATATAGACATCTATACCTAAACACTCCTCTATTCATCTGTAGACCGTGTACAGACATCTATACCTAGACACTCCTCTATTCATCTATACACTTTGTATAGACAGCTATACCTAAAAACTCCTCCATTCATCTATACACTCTGTATAAACATCTATACCTAAACACTCCTCTATTCATCTATACACTCTGTATAGACATCTATACCTAAACACTCCTCTATTCATCTATACACTCTGTATAGATATATATACCTAAACACTCCTCTATTCACCTATAAACTATGTATAGACATCTATACCTAAACACTCCTCTATTCATCTATACACTCTGTATAGACATCTATACCTAAACACTCCTCTATTCATCTATACACCATGTATAGACATCTATACCTAAACACTCCTCTATTCAACTATACACTACGTATAGACATCTATACCTAAAAACTCCTCTATTCATCCATACACCATATATAGACATATATACCTAAACACTCCTCTATTCATCTGTACACCATGTACAGACATCTACAGCTAAACACTCCTCTATTCATCTATACACCCTGTATAGAGATCTATACCTAAACACTCCTCTATTCATCTATAAACTCTGTATAGACATCTATACCTAAACACTCCTCTATTCATCTGTACACCATGTACAGACATCTATACCTAAACACTCCTCTATTCATCTATACACCCTGTATAGAGATCTATACCTAAACACTCCTCTATTCATCTATACACTCTGTGTAGACATCTATACCTAAACACTCTTCTATTCATCTATACACTATGTATAGACATCTATACTTAAACACTCCTCTATTCATCGATACACTCTGCATAGACATCTATACCTAAACACTCCTCTATTCACCTATACACTATGTATAGACATCTATACCTAAACACACCTCTATTCATCTATACACCCTATATAGACATCTATACCTAAACACTCCTCTATTCATCTGTACACCATGTACAGACATCTACACCTAAACACTCCTCTATTCATGTATACAGCCTGTATAGAGATCTATACCTAAGCACTCCTCTATTCATCTATACACTCTGTATAGACATCTATACCTAAACACTATCCTATTCATCTATACACTATATATAGACATTTATACTTAAACACTCCTCTATTCATCTAATCACTCTCTATAGACATCTATATCTAAACACTCCTCTATTCATCTATACACTCTGTATAGACATCTATACCTAGACACTCCTCTATTCATCTATACACTCTGTATAGACATCTATACCTAAACACTCCTCTATTCATCTATAAACTCTATATAGACGTCTATACCTAAACACACCTCTCTTCATCTATACACCATATATAGACATCTATACCTAAACACTCCTCTATTCATCTGTAGACCGTGTACAGACATCTATACCTAGACACTCCTCTATTCATCTATACACTTTGTATAGACAGCTATACCTAAAAAATCCTCCATTCATCTATACACTCTGTATAAACATCTATACCTAAACACTCCTCTATTCATCTATACACTCTGTATAGACATCTATACCTAAACACTCCTCTATTCATCTATACACTCTGTATAGATATATATACCTAAACACTCCTCTATTCACCTATAAACTATGTATAGACATCTATACCTAAACACTCCTCTATTCATCTATACACTCTGTATAGACATCTATACCTAAACACTCCTCTATTCATCTATACACTCTGTATAGATATCTATACCTAAACACTCCTCTACTCATCTATACACACTGTATAGACATCTATACCTAGACACTCCTCTATTCATCTATACACTCGGTATAGACATCTATAACTAAACACTCATCTATTCATCTATACACTCTGTATACACATCTATACCTAAACACTCTTCTATTCTTCTATAAACTCTGTATAGACGTCTATACCTAAACACACCTATATTCATCTATACACCATATATAGACATCTATACCTAAACACTCTTCTATTCATCTGTACACCATGTACAGACATCTATACCTAGACACTCCTCTATTCATCTATACACTCTGTGTAGACATCTATACCTAAACGCTCCTGTATTCATCTATACACTTTGTATAGACATCTATACCTAAACACTCCTCTATTCATCTATACACACTGTTTAGACATCTATACCTAGACACTCCTCTATTCATCTATACACGCTGTATAGACATCTATACCTAAGCACTCCTCTATTCATCTATACACCATGTATAGACATCTATACCTAAACACTCCTCTATTCATCTATAAACTCTGTATAGACATCTATACCTAAACACTCCTCTATTCATCTGTACACCATGTACAGACATCTATACCTAAACACTCCTCTATTCATCTATACACCCTGTATAGAGATCTATACCTAAACACTCCTCTATTCATCTATACACTCTGTGTAGACATCTATACCTAAACACTCTTCTATTCATCTATACACTATGTATAGACATCTATACTTAAACACTCCTCTATTCATCGATACACTCTGCATAGACATCTATACCTAAACACTCCTCTATTCACCTATACACTATGTATAGACATCTATACCTAAACACTCCTCTATTCATCTATACACCCTATATAGACATCTATACCTAAACACTCCTCTATTCATCTGTACACCATGTACAGACATCTACACCTAAACACTCCTCTATTCATGTATACAGCCTGTATAGAGATCTATACCTAAACACTCCTCTATTCATCTATACACTCTGTATAGACATCTATACCTAAACACTATCCTGTTCATCTATACACTATATATAGACATTTATACTTAAACACTCCTCTATTCATCTAATCACTCTCTATAGACATCTATATCTAAACACTCCTCTATTCATCTATACACTCTGTATAGACATCTATACCTAGACACTCCTCTATTCATCTATACACTCTGTATAGACATCTATACCTAAACACTCCTCTATTCATCTATAAACTCTATATAGACGTCTATACCTAAACACACCTCTCTTCATCTATACACCATATATAGACATCTATACCTAAACACTCCTCTATTCATCTGTAGACCGTGTACAGACATCTATACCTAGACACTCCTCTATTCATCTATACACTTTGTATAGACAGCTATACCTAAAAACTCCTCCATTCATCTATACACTCTGTATAAACATCTATACCTAAACACTCCTCTATTCATCTATACACTCTGTATAGACATCTATACCTAAACACTCCTCTATTCATCTATACACTCTGTATAGATATATATACCTAAACACTCCTCTATTCACCTATAAACTATGTATAGACATCTATACCTAAACACTCCTCTATTCATCTATACACTCTGTATAGACATCTATACCTAAACACTCCTCTATTCATCTATACACCATGTATAGACATCTATACCTAAACACTCCTCTATTCAACTATACACTACGTATAGACATCTATACCTAAAAACTCCTCTATTCATCCATACACCATATATAGACATATATACCTAAACACTCCTCTATTCATCTGTACACCATGTACAGACATCTACAGCTAAACACTCCTCTATTCATCTATACACCCTGTATAGAGATCTATACCTAAACACTCCTCTATTCATCTATAAACTCTGTATAGACATCTATACCTAAACACTCCTCTATTCATCTGTACACCATGTACAGACATCTATACCTAAACACTCCTCTATTCATCTATACACCCTGTATAGAGATCTATACCTAAACACTCCTCTATTCATCTATACACTCTGTGTAGACATCTATACCTAAACACTCTTCTATTCATCTATACACTATGTATAGACATCTATACTTAAACACTCCTCTATTCATCGATACACTCTGCATAGACATCTATACCTAAACACTCCTCTATTCACCTATACACTATGTATAGACATCTATACCTAAACACACCTCTATTCATCTATACACCCTATATAGACATCTATACCTAAACACTCCTCTATTCATCTGTACACCATGTACAGACATCTACACCTAAACACTCCTCTATTCATGTATACAGCCTGTATAGAGATCTATACCTAAGCACTCCTCTATTCATCTATACACTCTGTATAGACATCTATACCTAAACACTATCCTATTCATCTATACACTATATATAGACATTTATACTTAAACACTCCTCTATTCATCTAATCACTCTCTATAGACATCTATATCTAAACACTCCTCTATTCATCTATACACTCTGTATAGACATCTATACCTAGACACTCCTCTATTCATCTATACACTCTGTATAGACATCTATACCTAAACACTCCTCTATTCATCTATAAACTCTATATAGACGTCTATACCTAAACACACCTCTCTTCATCTATACACCATATATAGACATCTATACCTAAACACTCCTCTATTCATCTGTAGACCGTGTACAGACATCTATACCTAGACACTCCTCTATTCATCTATACACTTTGTATAGACAGCTATACCTAAAAAATCCTCCATTCATCTATACACTCTGTATAAACATCTATACCTAAACACTCCTCTATTCATCTATACACTCTGTATAGACATCTATACCTAAACACTCCTCTATTCATCTATACACTCTGTATAGATATATATACCTAAACACTCCTCTATTCACCTATAAACTATGTATAGACATCTATACCTAAACACTCCTCTATTCATCTATACACTCTGTATAGACATCTATACCTAAACACTCCTCTATTCATCTATACACTCTGTATAGATATCTATACCTAAACACTCCTCTACTCATCTATACACACTGTATAGACATCTATACCTAGACACTCCTCTATTCATCTATACACTCGGTATAGACATCTATAACTAAACACTCATCTATTCATCTATACACTCTGTATACACATCTATACCTAAACACTCTTCTATTCTTCTATAAACTCTGTATAGACGTCTATACCTAAACACACCTATATTCATCTATACACCATATATAGACATCTATACCTAAACACTCTTCTATTCATCTGTACACCATGTACAGACATCTATACCTAGACACTCCTCTATTCATCTATACACTCTGTGTAGACATCTATACCTAAACGCTCCTGTATTCATCTATACACTTTGTATAGACATCTATACCTAAACACTCCTCTATTCATCTATACACACTGTTTAGACATCTATACCTAGACACTCCTCTATTCATCTATACACGCTGTATAGACATCTATACCTAAGCACTCCTCTATTCATCTATACACCATGTATAGACATCTATACCTAAACACTCCTCTATTCACCTATACACTACGTATAGATATATATACCTAAACACTCCTCTATTCATCTATACACCATATATAGACATATATACCTAAACCCTCCTCTATTCATCTGTACACCATGTACAGACATCTACACCTAAACACTCCTCTATTCATCTATACACCCTGTATAGAGATCTATACCTAAACACTCCTCTATTCATCTCTACACTCTGTATAGACATCTATACCTAAACACTCCTCTATTCATCTATACACCATATATACACCTCTATACCTAAACACTCCTCTATTCATCTGTACACCATGTACAGACATCTATACCTAAACACTCCTCTATTCATCTATACACCCTGTATAGAGATCTATACCTAAACACTCCTCTATTCATCTATACACTCTGTGTAGACATCTATACCTAAACGCTCCTGTATTCATCTATACACTTTGTATAGACATCTATACCTAAACACTCCTCTATTCATCTATACACTCGGTATAGACATCTATACCTAAACACTCCTCTATTCATCTATACACACTGTATAGACATCTATACCTAGACACTCCTCTATTCATTTATACACGCTGTATAGACATCTATACCTAAGCACTCCTCATTTCATCTATACACCATGTATAGACATCTATACCTAAACACTCCTCTATTCACCTATACACTACGTATAGATATATATACCTAAACACTCCTCTATTCATCTATACACTCGGTATAGACATCTATACCTAAACACTCCTCTATTCATCTATACACACTGTATAGACATCTATACCTAGACACTCCTCTATTCATCTATACACTTTGTATAGACAGCTATACCTAAACACTCCTCCATTCATCTATACACTCTGTATAAACATCTATACCTAAACACTCCTCTATTCATCTATACACTCTGTATAGACATCTATACCTAAACACTCCTCTATTCATCTATACACTCTGTATAGATATATATACCTAAACACTCCTCTATTCACCTATAAACTATGTATAGACATCTATACCTAAACACTCCTCTATTCATCTATACACTCTGTATAGACATCTATACCTAAACACTCCTCTATTCATCTATACACTCTCTATAGACATCTATACCTAAACGCTCCTGTATTCATCTATACACTTTGTATAGACATCTATACCTAAACACTCCTCTATTCATCTATACACTCGGTATAGACATCTATACCTAAACACTCCTCTATTCATCTATACACACTGTATAGACATCTATACCTAGACACTCCTCTATTCATCTATACACGCTGTATAGACATCTATACCTAAGCACTCCTCTATTCATCTATACACCATGTATAGACATATATACCTAAACACTCCTCTATTCACCTATACACTACGTATAGATATATATACCTAAACACTCCTCTATTCATCTATACACCATATATAGACATATATACCTAAACACTCCTCTATTCATCTGTACACCATGTACAGACATCTACACCTAAACACTCCTCTATTCATCTATACACTTTGTATAGACATCTATACCTAAACACTCCTCTATTCATCTATACACCCTGTATAGAGATCTATACCTAAACACTCCTCTATTCATCTATACACTCTGTGTAGACATCTATACCTAAACGCTCCTGTATTCATCTATACACTTTGTATAGACATCTATACCTAAACACTCCTCTATTCATCTATACACTCGGTATAGACATCTATACCTAAACACTCCTCTATTCATCTATACACACTGTATAGACATCTATACCTAGACACTCCTCTATTCATTTATACACGCTGTATAGACATCTATACCTAAGCACTCCTCATTTCATCTATACACCATGTATAGACATCTATACCTAAACACTCCTCTATTCACCTATACACTACGTATAGATATCTATACCTAAACACTCCTCTATTCATCTATACACTCGGTATAGACATCTATACCTAAACACTCCTCTATTCATCTATACACACTGTATAGACATCTATACCTAGACACTCCTCTATTCATCTATACACTTTGTATAGACAGCTATACCTAAACACTCCTCCATTCATCTATACACTCTGTATAAACATCTATACCTAAACACTCCTCTATTCATCTATACACTCTGTATAGACATCTATACCTAAACACTCCTCTATTCATCTATACACTCTGTATAGATATATATACCTAAACACTCCTCTATTCACCTATAAACTATGTATAGACATCTATACCTAAACACTCCTCTATTCATCTATACACTCTGTATAGACATCTATACCTAAACACTCCTCTATTCATCTATACACTCTCTATAGACATCTATACCTAAACGCTCCTGTATTCATCTATACACTTTGTATAGACATCTCTACCTAAACACTCCTCTATTCATCTATACACTCGGTATAGACATCTATACCTAAACACTCCTCTATTCATCTATACACACTGTATAGACATCTATACCTAGACACTCCTCTATTCATCTATACACGCTGTATAGACATCTATACCTAAGCACTCCTCTATTCATCTATACACCATGTATAGACATCTATACCTAAACACTCCTCTATTCACCTATACACTACGTATAGATATATATACCTAAACACTCCTCTATTCATCTATACACCATATATAGACATATATACCTAAACACTCCTCTATTCATCTGTACACCATGTACAGACATCTACACCTAAACACTCCTCTATTCATCTCTACACCCTGTATAGAGATCTATACCTAAGCACTCCTCTATTCATCTGTACACTCTGTATAGACATCTATACCTAAACACTCCTCTATTCATCTATACACCATATATACACCTCTATACCTAAACACTCCTCTATTCATCTGTACACCATGTACAGACATCTATACCTAAACACTCCTCTATTCATCTATACACCCTGTATAGAGATCTATACCTAAACACTCCTCTGTTCATCTATACACTCTGTGTAGACATCTATACCTAAACGCTCCTGTATTCATCTATACACTTTGTATAGACATATATACCTAAACGCTCCTGTATTCATCTATACACTTTGTATAGACATATATACCTAAACACTCCTCTATTCATCTATACACTCGGTATAGACATCTATACCTAAACACTCCTCTATTCATCTATACACACTGTATAGACATCTATACCTAGACACTCCTCTATTCATCTATACACGCTGTACAGACATCTATACCTAAGCACTCCTCTATTCATCTATACACCATGTATAGACATCTATACCTAAACACTCCTCTATTCATCTATACACTCTGTATAGATATATATACCTAAACACTCCTCTATTCACCTATAAACTATGTATAGACATCTATACCTAAACACTCCTCTATTCATCTATACACTCTGTATAGACATCTATACCTAAACACTCCTCTATTCATCTATACACCATGTATAGACATCTATACCTAAACACTCCTCTATTCAACTATACACTACGTATAGACATCTATACCTAAAAACTCCTCTATTCATCCATACACCATATATAGACATATATACCTAAACACTCCTCTATTCATCTGTACACCATGTACAGACATCTACACCTAAACACTCCTCTATTCATCTATACACCCTGTATAGAGATCTATACCTAAACACTCCTCTATTCATCTATAAACTCTGTATAGACATCTATACCTAAACACTCCTCTATTCATCTGTACACCATGTACAGACATCTATACCTAAACACTCCTCTATTCATCTATACACTCGGTATAGACATCTATACCTAAACACTCCTCTATTCATCTATACACACTGTATAGACATCTATACCTAGACACTCCTCTATTCATCTATACACGCTGTACAGACATCTATACCTAAGCACTCCTCTATTCATCTATACACCATGTATAGACATCTATACCTAAACACTCCTCTATTCATCTATACACTCTGTATAGATATATATACCTAAACACTCCTCTATTCACCTATAAACTATGTATAGACATCTATACCTAAACACTCCTCTATTCATCTATACACTCTGTATAGACATCTATACCTAAACACTCCTCTATTCATCTATACACCATGTATAGACATCTATACCTAAACACTCCTCTATTCAACTATACACTACGTATAGACATCTATACCTAAAAACTCCTCTATTCATCCATACACCATATATAGACATATATACCTAAACACTCCTCTATTCATCTGTACACCATGTACAGACATCTACACCTAAACACTCCTCTATTCATCTATACACCCTGTATAGAGATCTATACCTAAACACTCCTCTATTCATCTATAAACTCTGTATAGACATCTATACCTAAACACTCCTCTATTCATCTGTACACCATGTACAGACATCTATACCTAAACACTCCTCTATTCATCTATACACCCTGTATAGAGATCTATACCTAAACACTCCTCTATTCATCTATACACTCTGTGTAGACATCTATACCTAAACACTCTTCTATTCATCTATACACTATGTATAGACATCTATACTTAAACACTCCTCTATTCATCGATACACTCTGCATAGACATCTATACCTAAACACTCCTCTATTCATCTGTACACCATGTACAGACATCTACACCTAAACACTCCTCTATTCATGTATACAGCCTGTATAGAGATCTATACCTAAACACTCCTCTATTCATCTATACACTCTGTATAGACATCTATACCTAAACACTATCCTATTCATCTATACACTATATATAGACATTTATACTTAAACACTCCTCTATTCATCTAATCACTCTCTATAGACATCTATATCTAAACACTCCTCTATTCATCTATACACTCTGTATAGACATCTATACCTAGACACTCCTCTATTCATCTATACACTCTGTATAGACATCTATACCTAAACACTCCTCTATTCATCTATAAACTCTATATAGACGTCTATACCTAAACACACCTCTCTTCATCTATACACCATATATAGACATCTATACCTAAACACTCCTCTATTCATCTGTAGACCGTGTACAGACATCTATACCTACACACTCCTCTATTCATCTATACACTTTGTATAGACAGCTATACCTAAAAACTCCTCCATTCATCTATACACTCTGTATAAACATCTATACCTAAACACTCCTCTATTCATCTATACACTCTGTATAGACATCTATACCTAAACACTCCTCTATTCATCTATACACTCTGTATAGATATATATACCTAAACACTCCTCTATTCACCTATAAACTATGTATAGACATCTATACCTAAACACTCCTCTATTCATCTATACACTCTGTATAGACATCTATACCTAAACACTCCTCTATTCATCTATACACTCTGTATAGATATCTATACCTAAACACTCCTCTATTCATCTATACACCATGTATAGACATCTATACCTAAACACTCCTCTATTCATCTATACACTCGGTATAGACATCTATAACTAAACACTCATCTATTCATCTATACACTCTGTATACACATCTATACCTAAACACTCTTCTATTCTTCTATAAACTCTGTATAGACGTCTATACCTAAACACACCTATATTCATCTATACACCATATATAGACATCTATACCTAAACACTCTTCTATTCATCTGTACACCATGTACAGACATCTATACCTAGACACTCCTCTATTCATCTATACACTCTGTGTAGACATCTATACCTAAACGCTCCTGTATTCATCTATACACTTTGTATAGACATCTATACCTAAACACTCCTCTATTCATCTATACACACTGTTTAGACATCTATACCTAGACACTCCTCTATTCATCTATACACGCTGTATAGACATCTATACCTAAGCACTCCTCTATTCATCTATACACCATGTATAGACATCTATACCTAAACACTCCTCTATTCACCTATACACTACGTATAGATATATATACCTAAACACTCCTCTATTCATCTATACACCATATATAGACATATATACCTAAACACTCCTCTATTCATCTGTACACCATGTACAGACATCTACACCTAAACACTCCTCTATTCATCTATACACCCTGTATAGAGATCTATACCTAAACACTCCTCTATTCATCTGTACACTCTGTATAGACATCTATACCTAAACACTCCTCTATTCATCTATACACCATATATACACCTCTATACCTAAACACTCCTCTATTCATCTGTACACCATGTACAGACATCTATACCTAAACACTCCTCTATTCATCTATACACCCTGTATAGAGATCTATACCTAAACACTCCTCTATTCATCTATACACTCTGTGTAGACATCTATACCTAAACGCTCCTGTATTCATCTATACACTTTGTATAGACATCTATACCTAAACACTCCTCTATTCATCTATACACTCGGTATAGACATCTATACCTAAACACTCCTCTATTCATCTATACACACTGTATAGACATCTATACCTAGACACTCCTCTATTCATTTATACACGCTGTATAGACATCTATACCTAAGCACTCCTCATTTCATCTATACACCATGTATAGACATCTATACCTAAACACTCCTCTATTCACCTATACACTACGTATAGATATCTATACCTAAACACTCCTCTATTCATCTATACACTCGGTATAGACATCTATACCTAAACACTCCTCTATTCATCTATACACACTGTATAGACATCTATACCTAGACACTCCTCTATTCATCTATACACTTTGTATAGACAGCTATACCTAAACACTCCTCCATTCATCTATACACTCTGTATAAACATCTATACCTAAACACTCCTCTATTCATCTATACACTCTGTATAGACATCTATACCTAAACACTCCTCTATTCATCTATACACTCTGTATAGATATATATACCTAAACACTCCTCTATTCACCTATAAACTATGTATAGACATCTATACCTAAACACTCCTCTATTCATCTATACACTCTGTATAGACATCTATACCTAAACACTCATCTATTCATCTATACACTCTGTATAGATATCTATACCTAAACACTCCTCTATTCATCTATACACCATGTATAGACATCTATACCTAAACACTCCTCTATTCATCTATACACTCGGTATAGACATCTATACCTAAACACTCCTCTATTCATCTATACACTCTGTATAGACATCTATACCTAAACACTCCTCTATTCATCTATACACTCTCTATAGACATCTATACCTAAACGCTCCTGTATTCATCTATACACTTTGTATAGACATCTATACCTAAACACTCCTCTATTCATCTATACACACTGTATAGACATCTATACCTACACACTCCTCTATTCATCTATACACGCTGTATAGACATCTATACCTAAGCACTCCTCTATTCATCTATACACCATGTATAGACATCTATACCTAAACACTCCTCTATTCACCTATACACTACGTATAGATATGTATACCTAAACACTCCTCTATTCATCTATACACGCTGTATAGACATCTTTACCTAAGCACTCCTCTATTCATCTATACACCATGTATAGACATCTATACCTAAACACTCCTCTATTCACCTATACACTACGTATAGATATATATACCTAAACACTCCTCTATTCATCTATACACCCTGTATAGAGATCTATACCTAAACACTCCTCTATTCATCTATACACTCTGTGTAGACATCTATACCTAAACGCTCCTGTATTCATCTATACACTTTGTATAGACATCTATACCTAAACACTCCTCTATTCATCTATACACTCGGTATAGACATCTATACCTAAACACTCCTCTATTCATCTATACACACTGTATAGACATCTATACCTAGACACTCCTCTATTCATTTATACACGCTGTATAGACATCTATACCTAAGCACTCCTCATTTCATCTATACACCATGTATAGACATCTATACCTAAACACTCCTCTATTCACCTATACACTACGTATAGATATCTATACCTAAACACTCCTCTATTCATCTATACACTCGGTATAGACATCTATACCTAAACACTCCTCTATTCATCTATACACACTGTATAGACATCTATACCTAGACACTCCTCTATTCATCTATACACTTTGTATAGACAGCTATACCTAAACACTCCTCCATTCATCTATACACTCTGTATAAACATCTATACCTAAACACTCCTCTATTCATCTATACACTCTGTATAGACATCTATACCTAAACACTCCTCTATTCATCTATACACTCTGTATAGATATATATACCTAAACACTCCTCTATTCACCTATAAACTATGTATAGACATCTATACCTAAACACTCCTCTATTCATCTATACACTCTGTATAGACATCTATACCTAAACACTCATCTATTCATCTATACACTCTGTATAGATATCTATACCTAAACACTCCTCTATTCATCTATACACCATGTATAGACATCTATACCTAAACACTCCTCTATTCATCTATACACTCGGTATAGACATCTATACCTAAACACTCCTCTATTCATCTATACACTCTGTATAGACATCTATACCTAAACACTCCTCTATTCATCTATACACTCTCTATAGACATCTATACCTAAACGCTCCTGTATTCATCTATACACTTTGTATAGACATCTATACCTAAACACTCCTCTATTCATCTATACACACTGTATAGACATCTATACCTAGACACTCCTCTATTCATCTATACACGCTGTATAGACATCTATACCTAAGCACTCCTCTATTCATCTATACACCATGTATAGACATCTATACCTAAACACTCCTCTATTCACCTATACACTACGTATAGATATGTATACCTAAACACTCCTCTATTCATCAATACACCATATATAGACATATATACCTAAACACTCCTCTATTCATCTGTACACCATGTACAGACATCTATACCTAAACACTCCTCTATTCACCTATACACTACGTATAGATATGTATACCTAAACACTCCTCTATTCATCTATACACCATATATACACCTCTATACCTAAACACTCCTCTATTCATCTGTACACCATGTACAGACATCTATACCTAAACACTCCTCTATTCATCTATACACCCTGTATAGAGATCTATACCTAAACACTCCTCTATTCATCTATACACTCTGTGTAGACATCTATACCTAAACGCTCCTGTATTCATCTATACACTTTGTATAGACATATATACCTAAACACTCCTCTATTCATCTATACACTCGGTATAGACATCTATACCTAAACACTCCTCTATTCATCTATACACACTGTATAGACATCTATACCTAGACACTCCTCTACTCATCTATACACGCTGTATAGACATCTATACCTAAGCACTCCTCTATTCATCTATACACCATGTATAGACATCTATACCTAAACACTCCTCTATTCATCTATACACTCGGTATAGACATCTATACCTAAACACTCCTCTATTCATCTATACACACTGTATAGACATCTATACCTAGACACTCCTCTATTCATCTATAAACGCTGTACAGACATCTATACCTAAGCACTCCTCTATTCATCTATACACCATGTATAGACATCTATACCTAAACACTCCTCTATTCACCTATACACTACGTATAGATATCTATACCTAAAAACTCCTCTATTCATCCATACACCATATATAGACATATATACCTAAACACTCCTCTATTCATCTGTACACTCTGTATAGACATCTATACCTAAACACTCCTCTATTCATCTATACACCATATATACACCTCTATACCTAAACACTCCTCTATTCATCTGTACACCATGTACAGACATCTATACCTAAACACTCCTCTATTCATCTATACACCCTGTATAGAGATCTATACCTAAACACTCCTCTATTCATCTATACACTCTGTGTAGACATCTATACCTAAACGCTCCTGTATTCATCTATACACTTTGTATAGACATCTATACCTAAACACTCCTCTATTCATCTATACACTCGGTATAGACATCTATACCTAAACACTCCTCTATTCATCTATACACACTGTATAGACATCTATACCTAGACACTCCTCTATTCATTTATACACGCTGTATAGACATCTATACCTAAGCACTCCTCATTTCATCTATACACCATGTATAGACATCTATACCTAAACACTCATCTATTCACCTATACACTACGTATAGATATATATACCTAAACACTCCTCTATTCATCTATACACTCGGTATAGACATCTATACCTAAACACTCCTCTATTCATCTATACACACTGTATAGACATCTATACCTAGACACTCCTCTATTCATCTATACACTTTGTATAGACAGCTATACCTAAACACTCCTCTATTCATCTATACACACTGTATAGACATCTATACCTAGACACTCCTCTATTCATCTATACACTTTGTATAGACAGCTATACCTAAACACTCATCCATTCATCTATACACTCTGTATAAACATCTATACCTAAACACTCCTCTATTCATCTCTACACTCTGTATAGACATCTATACCTAAACACTCCTCTATTCATCTATACACTCTGTATAGATATATATACCTAAACACTCCTCTATTCACCTATAAACTATGTATAGACATCTATACCTAAACACTCCTCTATTCATCTATACACTCTGTATAGACATCTATATCTAAACACTCCTCTATTCATCTATACACTCTGTATAGATATCTATACCTAAACACTCCTCTATTCATCTATACACCATGTATAGACATCTATACCTAAACACTCCTCTATTCATCTATACACTCGGTATAGATATCTATACCTAAACACTCCTCTATTCATCTATACACTCTGTATAGACATCTATACCTAAACACTCCTCTATTCATCTATACACTCTCTATAGACATCTATACCTAAACGCTCCTGTATTCATCTATACACTTTGTATAGACATCTATACCTAAACACTCCTCTATTCATCTATACACTCGGTATAAACATCTATACCTAAACACTCCTCTATTCATCTATACACACTGTATAGACATCTATACCTAGACACTCCTCTATTCATCTATACACGCTGTATAGACATCTATACCTAAGCACTCCTCTATTCATCTATACACCATGTATAGACATCTATACCTAAACACTCCTCTATTCACCTATACACTACGTATAGATATATATACCTAAACTCTCCTCTATTCATCTATACACCATATATAGACATATATACCTTTACACTCCTCTATTCATCTGTACACCATGTACAGACATCTACACCTAAACACTCCTCTATTCATCTCTACACCCTGTATAGAGATCTATACCTAAGCACTCCTCTATTCATCTGTACACTCTGTATAGACATCTATACCTAAACACTCCTCTATTCATCTATACACCATATATACACCTCTATACCTAAACACTCCTCTATTCATCTGTACACCATGTACAGACATCTATACCTAAACACTCCTCTATTCATCTATACACCCTGTATAGAGATCTATACCTAAACACTCCTCTATTCATCTATACACTCTGTGTAGACATCTATACCTAAACGCTCCTGTATTCATCTATACACTTTGTATAGACATCTATACCTAAACGCTCCTCTATTCATCTATACACTCGGTATAGACATCTATACCTAAACACTCCTCTATTCATCTATACACACTGTATAGACATCTATACCTAGACACTCCTCTACTCATCTATACACGCTGTATAGACATCTATACCTAAGCACTCCTCTATTCATCTATACACCATGTATAGACATCTATACCTAAACACTCCTCTATTCATCTATACACTCGGTATAGACATCTATACCTAAACACTCCTCTATTCATCTATACACACTGTATAGACATCTATACCTAGACACTCCTCTATTCATCTATACACGCTGTACAGACATCTATACCTAAGCACTCCTCTATTCATCTATACACCATGTATAGACATCTATACCTAAACACTCCTCTATTCACCTATACACTACGTATAGATATCTATACCTAAAAACTCCTCTATTCATCCATACACCATATATAGACATATATACCTAAACACTCCTCTATTCATCTGTACACTCTGTATAGACATCTATACCTAAACACTCCTCTATTCATCTATACACCATATATACACCTCTATACCTAAACACTCCTCTATTCATCTGTACACCATGTACAGACATCTATACCTAAACACTCCTCTATTCATCTATACACCCTGTATAGAGATCTATACCTAAACACTCCTCTATTCATCTATACATTCTGTGTAGACATCTATACCTAAACGCTCCTGTATTCATCTATACACTTTGTATAGACATCTATACCTAAACACTCCTCTATTCATCTATACACCATGTATAGACATCTATACCTAAACACTCCTCTATTCATCT
Organism: Lampris incognitus; assembly: GCF_029633865.1. Taxonomy (NCBI): domain Eukaryota; kingdom Metazoa; phylum Chordata; class Actinopteri; order Lampriformes; family Lampridae; genus Lampris; species Lampris incognitus. The sequence continues at coordinate 66,803,707 of NC_079212.1, read as the reverse complement.
ATACACACTGTATAGACATCTATACCTAGACACTCCTCTATTCATTTATACACGCTGTATAGACATCTATACCTAAGCACTCCTCATTTCATCTATACACCATGTATAGACATCTATACCTAAACACTCATCTATTCACCTATACACTACGTATAGATATCTATACCTAAACACTCCTCTATTCATCTATACACTCGGTATAGACATCTATACCTAAACACTCCTCTATTCATCTATACACACTGTATAGACATCTATACCTAGACACTCCTCTATTCATCTATACACTTTGTATAGACAGCTATACCTAAACACTCCTCCATTCATCTATACACTCTGTATAAACATCTATACCTAAACACTCCTCTATTCATCTATACACTCTGTATAGACATCTATACCTAAACACTCCTCTATTCATCTATACACTCTGTATAGATATATATACCTAAACACTCCTCTATTCATCTATACACCATATATACACCTCTATACCTAAACACTCCTCTATTCATCTGTACACCATGTACAGACATCTATACCTAAACACTCCTCTATTCATCTATACACCCTGTATAGAGATCTATACCTAAACACTCCTCTATTCATCTATACACTCTGTGTAGACATCTATACCTAAACGCTCCTGTATTCATCTATACACTTTGTATAGACATCTATACCTAAACACTCCTCTATTCATCTATACACTCGGTATAGACATCTATACCTAAACACTCCTCTATTCATCTATACACACTGTATAGACATCTATACCTAGACACTCCTCTATTCATTTATACACGCTGTATAGACATCTATACCTAAGCACTCCTCATTTCATCTATACACCATGTATAGACATCTATACCTAAACACTCATCTATTCACCTATACACTACGTATAGATATCTATACCTAAACACTCCTCTATTCATCTATACACTCGGTATAGACATCTATACCTAAACACTCCTCTATTCATCTATACACACTGTATAGACATCTATACCTAGACACTCCTCTATTCATCTATACACTTTGTATAGACAGCTATACCTAAACACTCCTCCATTCATCTATACACTCTGTATAAACATCTATACCTAAACACTCCTCTATTCATCTATACACTCTGTATAGACATCTATACCTAAACACTCCTCTATTCATCTATACACTCTGTATAGATATATATACCTAAACACTCCTCTATTCACCTATAAACTATGTATAGACATCTATACCTAAACACTCCTCTATTCATCTATACACTCTGTATAGACATCTATACCTAAACACTCCTCTATTCATCTATACACTCTGTATAGATATCTATACCTAAACACTCCTCTATTCATCTATACACCATGTATAGACATCTATACCTAAACACTCCTCTATTCATCTATACACTCGGTATAGACATCTATACCTAAACACTCCTCTATTCATCTATACACTCTGTATAGACATCTATACCTAAACACTCCTCTATTCATCTATACACTCTCTATAGACATCTATACCTAAACGCTCCTGTATTCATCTATACACTTTGTATAGACATCTATACCTAAACACTCCTCTATTCATCTATACACTCGGTATAGACATCTATACCTAAACACTCCTCTATTCATCTATACACACTGTATAGACATCTATACCTAGACACTCCTCTATTCATCTATACACGCTGTATAGACATCTATACCTAAGCACTCCTCTATTCATCTATACACCATGTATAGACATCTATACCTAAACACTCCTCTATTCACCTATACACTACGTAGAGATATATATACCTAAACACTCCTCTATTCATCTATACACCATATATAGACATATATACCTAAACACTCCTCTATTCATCTGTACACCATGTACAGACATCTACACCTAAACACTCCTCTATTCATCTCTACACCCTGTATAGAGATCTATACCTAAGCACTCCTCTATTCATCTGTACACTCTGTATAGACATCTATACCTAAACACTCCTCTATTCATCTATACACCATATATACACCTCTATACCTAAACACTCCTCTATTCATCTGTACACCATGTACAGACATCTATACCTAAACACTCCTCTATTCATCTATACACCCTGTATAGAGATCTATACCTAAACACTCCTCTATTCATCTATACACTCTGTGTAGACATCTATACCTAAACGCTCCTGTATTCATCTATACACTTTGTATAGACATCTATACCTAAACACTCCTCTATTCATCTATACACTCGGTATAGACATCTATACCTAAACACTCCTCTATTCATCTATACACACTGTATAGACATCTATACCTAAACACTCCTCTATTCATCTCTACACCCTGTATAGAGATCTATACCTAAGCACTCCTCTATTCATCTGTACACTCTGTATAGACATCTATACCTAAACACTCCTTTATTCATCTATACACCATATATACACCTCTATACCTAAACACTCCTCTATTCATCTGTACACCATGTACAGACATCTATACCTAAACACTCCTCTATTCATCTATACACCCTGTATAGAGATCTATACCTAAACACTCCTCTATTCATCTATACACTCTGTGTAGACATCTATACCTAAACGCTCCTGTATTCATCTATACACTTTGTATAGACATCTATACCTAAACACTCCTCTATTCATCTATACACTCGGTATAGACATCTATACCTAAACACTCCTCTATTCATCTATACACACTGTATAGACATCTATACCTAGACACTCCTCTACTCATCTATACACGCTGTATAGACATCTATACCTAAGCACTCCTCTATTCATCTATACACCATGTATAGACATCTATACCTAAACACTCCTCTATTCATCTATACACTCGGTATAGACATCTATACCTAAACACTCCTCTATTCATCTATACACACTGTATAGACATCTATACCTAGACACTCCTCTATTCATCTATACACCATGTATAGACATCTATACCTAAACACTCCTCTATTCACCTATACACTACGTATAGATATCTATACCTAAAAACTCCTCTATTCATCCATACACCATATATAGACATATATACCTAAACACTCCTCTATTCATCTGTACACTCTGTATAGACATCTATACCTAAACACTCCTCTATTCATCTATACACCATATATACACCTCTATACCTAAACACTCCTCTATTCATCTGTACACCATGTACAGACATCTATACCTAAACACTCCTCTATTCATCTATACACCCTGTATAGAGATCTATACCTAAACACTCCTCTATTCATCTATACACTCTGTGTAGACATCTATACCTAAACGCTCCTGTATTCATCTATACACTTTGTATAGACATCTATACCTAAACACTCCTCTATTCATCTATACACTCGGTATAGACATTTATACCTAAACACTCCTCTATTCATCTATACACACTGTATAGACATCTATACCTAGACACTCCTCTATTCATTTATACACGCTGTATAGACATCTATACCTAAGCACTCCTCATTTCATCTATACACCATGTATAGACATCTATACCTAAACACTCATCTATTCACCTATACACTACGTATATATATCTATACCTAAACACTCCTCTATTCATCTATACACTAGGTATAGACATCTATACCTAAACACTCCTCTATTCATCTATACACACTGTATAGACATCTATACCTAGACACTCCTCTATTCATCTATACACTTTGTATAGACAGCTATACCTAAACACTCCTCCATTCATCTATACACTCTGTATAAACATCTATACCTAAACACTCCTCTATTCATCTATACACTCTGTATAGACATCTATACCTAAACACTCCTCTATTCATCTATACACTCTGTATAGATATATATACCTAAACACTCCTCTATTCACCTATAAACTATGTATAGACATCTATACCTAAACACTCCTCTATTCATCTATACACTCTGTATAGACATCTATACCTAAACACTCCTCTATTCATCTATACACTCTGTATAGATATCTATACCTAAACACTCCTCTATTCATCTATACACCATATATACACCTCTATACCTAAACACTCCTCTATTCATCTGTACACCATGTACAGACATCTATACCTAAACACTCCTCTATTCATCTATACACCCTGTATAGAGATCTATACCTAAACACTCCGCTATTCATATATACACTCTGTGTAGACATCTATACCTAAACGCTCCTGTATTCATCTATACACTTTGTATAGACATCTATACCTAAACACTCCTCTATTCATCTATACACTCGGTATAGACATCTATACCTAAACACTCCTCTATTCATCTATACACACTGTATAGACATCTATACCTAGACACTCCTCTATTCATTTATACACGCTGTATAGACATCTATACCTCAGCACTCCTCATTTCATCTATACACCATGTATAGACATCTATACCTAAACACTCATCTATTCACCTATACACTACGTATAGATATATATACCTAAACACTCCTCTATTCATCTATACACTCGGTATAGACATCTATACCTAAACACTCCTCTATTCATCTATACACACTGTATAGACATCTATACCTAGACACTCCTCTATTCATCTATACACTTTGTATAGACAGCTATACCTAAACACTCCTCCATTCATCTATACACTCTGTATAAACATCTATACCTAAACACTCCTCTATTCATCTATACACTCTGTATAGACATCTATACCTAAACACTCCTCTATTCATCTATACACTCTGTATAGATATATATACCTAAACACTCCTCTATTCACCTATAAACTATGTATAGACATCTATACCTAAACACTCCTCTATTCATCTATACACTCTGTATAGACATCTATACCTAAACACTCCTCTATTCATCTATACACTCTGTATAGATATCTATACCTAAACACTCCTCTATTCATCTATACACCATGTATAGACATCTATACCTAAACACTCCTCTATTCATCTATACACTCGGTATAGACATCTATACCTAAACACTCCTCTATTCATCTATACACTCTGTATAGACATCTATACCTAAACACTCCTCTATTCATCTATACACTCTCTATAGACATCTATACCTAAACTCTCCTGTATTCATCTATACACTTTGTATAGACATCTATACCTAAACACTCCTCTATTCATCTATACACTCGGGATAGACATCTATACCTAAACACTCCTCTATTCATCTATACACACTGTATAGACATCTATACCTAGACACTCCTCTATTCATCTATACACGCTGTATAGACATCTATACCTAAGCACTCCTCTATTCATCTATACACCATGTATAGACATCTATACCTAAACACTCCTCTATTCACCTATACACTACGTATAGATATATATACCTAAACACTCCTCTATTCATCTATACACCATATATAGACATATATACCTAAACACTCCTCTATTCATCTGTACACCATGTACAGACATCTACACCTAAACACTCCTCTATTCATCTCTACACCCTGTATAGAGATCTATACCTAAGCACTCCTCTATTCATCTGTACACTCTGTATAGACATCTATACCTAAACACTCCTCTATTCATCTATACACCATATATACACCTCTATACCTAAACACTCCTCTATTCATCTGTACACCATGTACAGACATCTATACCTAAACACTCCTCTATTCATCTATACACTCGGTATAGACATCTATACCTAAACACTCCTCTATTCATCTATACACTCGGTATAGACGTCTATACCTAAACACACCTCTCTTCATCTATACACCATATATAGACATCTAAACCTAAACACTCCTCTAATCATCTGTAGACCATGTACAGACATCTATACCTAGACACTCCTCTATTCATCTATACACTTTGTATAGACAGCTATACCTAAACACTCCTCCATTCATCTATACACTCTGTATAAACATCTATACCTAAACACTCCTCTATTCATCTATACACTCTGTATAGACATCTATACCTAAACACTCCTCTATTCATCTATACACTCTGTATAGATATATATACCTAAACACTCCTCTATTCACCTATAAACTATGTATAGACATCTATACCTAAACACTCCTCTATTCATCTATACACTCTGTATAGACATCTATACCTAAACACTCCTCTATTCATCTATACACTCTGTATAGATATCTATACCTAAACACTCCTCTATTCATCTATACACCATGTATAGACATCTATACCTAAACACTCCTCTATTCATCTATACACTCGGTATAGACATCTATACCTAAACACTCCTCTATTCATCTATACACTCTGTGTAGACATCTATACCTAAACGCTCCTGTATTCATCTATACACTTTGTATAGACATCTATACCTAAACACTCCTCTATTCATCTATACACTCGGTATAGACATCTATACCTAAACACTCCTCTATTCATCTATACACACTGTATAGACATATATACCTAGACACTCCTCTATTCATCTATACACGCTGTATAGACATCTATACCTAAGCACTCCTCTATTCATCTATACACCATGTATAGACATCTATACCTAAACACTCCTCTATTCATCTATACACTCGGTATAGACATCTATACCTAAACACTCTTCTATTCTTCTATAAACTCTGTATAGACGTCTATACCTAAACACACCTATATTCATCTATACACCATATATAGACATCTATACCTAAACACTCTTCTATTCATCTGTACACCATGTACAGACATCTATACCTAGACACTCCTCTATTCATCTATACACTCTGTATAGACATCTATACCTAAACACTCCTCTATTCATCTATACACTATGTAAAGACATCTATACCTAAACACTCCACTATTTAATCTATACACCATATATACACCTCTATACCTAAACACTCCTCTATTCATCTTTACACCATGTACAGACATCTATACCTAAACACTCCTCTATTCATCTATACACCCTGTATAGAGATCTACTCCTAAACACTCCTCTATTCATCTATACACCCTGTATAGAGATCTATACCTAAACACTCCTGTATTCATCTATACACTTTGTATAGACATCTATACCTAAACACTCCTCTATTCATCTATACACACTGTATAGACATCTATACCTAGACACTCCTCTATTCATCTATACACGCTGTATAGACATCTATACCTAAGCACTCCTCTATTCATCTATACACCATGTATAGACATCTATACCTAAACACTCCTCTATTCACCTATACACTACGTATAGATATATATACCTAAACACTCCTCTATTCATCTATACACCATATATAGACATCTATACCTAAACACTCCTCTATTCATCTGTACACCATGTACAGACATCTACACCAAAACACTCCTCTATTCATCTATACACCCTGTATAGAGATCTATACCTAAACACTCCTCTATTCATCTGTACACTCTGTATAGACATCTATACCTAAACACTCCTCTATTCATCTATACACCATATATACACCTCTATACCTAAACACTCCTCTATTCATCTGTACACCATGTACAGACATCTATACCTAAACACTCCTCTATTCATCTATACACCCTGTATAGAGATCTATACCTAAACACTCCTATATTCATCTATACGCTCTGTGTAGACATCTATACCTAAACGCTCCTGTATTCATCTATACACTTTGTATAGACATGTATACCTAAACACTCCTCTTTTCATCTATACACTCGGTATAGACATCTATACCTAAACACTCCTCTATTCATCTATACACACTGTATAGACATCTATACCTAGACACTCCTCTATTCATCTATACACACTGTATAGACATCTATACCTAAGCACTCCTCTATTCATCTATACACCATGTATAGACATCTATACCTAAACACTCCTCTATTCATCTATACACACTGTATAGACATCTATACCTAGACACTCCTCTATTCATCTATACACGCTGTACAGACATCTATACCTAAGCACTCCTCTATTCATCTATACACCATGTATAGACATCTATACCTAAACACTCCTCTATTCACCTATACACTACGTATAGATATCTATACCTAAAAACTCCTCTATTCATCCATACACCATATATAGACATATATACCTAAACACTCCTCTATTCATCTGTACACCATGTACAGACATCTACACCTAAACACTCCTCTATTCATCTATACACCCTGTATAGAGATCTATACCTAAACACTCCTTTATTCATCTATAAACTCTGTATAGACATCTATACCTAAACACTCCTCTATTCATCTATACACCATATATACACATCTATACCTAAACACTCCTCTATTCATCTGTACACCATGTACAGACATCTATACCTAAACACTCCTCTATTCATCTATACACCCTGTATAAACATCTATACCTAAACACTCCTCTATTCATCTATACACTCTGTATAGACATCTATACCTAAACACTCCTCTATTCATCTATACACTCTGTATAGATATATATACCTAAACACTCCTCTATTCACCTATAAACTATGTATAGACATCTATACCTAAACACTCCTCTATTCATCTATAAAATCTATATAGACGTCTATACCTAAACACACCTCTCTTCATCTATACACCATATATAGACATCTAAACCTAAACACTCCTCTAATCATCTGTAGACCATGTACAGACATCTATACCTAAACACTCCTCTATTCATCTATACACTTTGTATAGACAGCTATACCTAAACACTCCTCCATTCATCTATACACTCTATATAAACATCTATACCTAAACACTCCTCTATTCATCTATACACTCTGTATAGACATCTATACCTAAACACTCCTCTATTCATCTATACACTCTGTATAGATATATATACCTAAACACTCCTCTATTCACCTATAAACTATGTATAGACATCTATACCTAAACACTCCTCTATTCATCTATACACTCTGTATAGACATCTATACCTAAACACTCCTCTATTCATCTATACACTCTGTATAGATATCTATACCTAAACACTCCTCTATTCATCTATACACCATGTATAGACATCTATACCTAAACACTCCTCTATTCATCTATACACTCGGTATAGACATCTATACCTAAACACTCCTCTATTCATCTATACACTCTGTGTAGACATCTATACCTAAACGCTCCTGTATTCATCTATACACTTTGTATAGACATCTATACCTAAACACTCCTCTATTCATCTATACACTCGGTATAGACATCTATACCTAAACACTCCTCTATTCATCTATACACACTGTATAGACATATATACCTAGACACTCCTCTATTCATCTATACACGCTGTATAGACATCTATACCTAAGCACTCCTCTATTCATCTATACACCATGTATAGACATCTATACCTAAACACTCCTCTATTCATCTATACACTCGGTATAGACATCTATACCTAAACACTCTTCTATTCTTCTATAAACTCTGTATAGACGTCTATACCTAAACACACCTATATTCATCTATACACCATATATAGACATCTATACCTAAACACTCTTCTATTCATCTGTACACCATGTACAGACATCTATACCTAGACACTCCTCTATTCATCTATACACTCTGTATAGACATCTATACCTAAACACTCCTCTATTCATCTATACACTATGTAAAGACATCTATACCTAAACACTCCACTATTTAATCTATACACCATATATACACCTCTATACCTAAACACTCCTCTATTCATCTTTACACCATGTACAGACATCTATACCTAAACACTCCTCTATTCATCTATACACCCTGTATAGAGATCTATACCTAAACACTCCTCTATTCATCTATACACCCTGTATAGAGATCTATACCTAAACACTCCTGTATTCATCTATACACTTTGTATAGACATCTATACCTAAACACTCCTCTATTCATCTATACACACTGTATAGACATCTATACCTAGACACTCCTCTATTCATCTATACACGCTGTATAGACATCTATACCTAAGCACTCCTCTATTCATCTATACACCATGTATAGACATCTATACCTAAACACTCCTCTATTCACCTATACACTACGTATAGATATATATACCTAAACACTCCTCTATTCATCTATACACCATATATAGACATATATACCTAAACACTCCTCTATTCATCTGTACACCATGTACAGACATCTACACCAAAACACTCCTCTATTCATCTATACACCCTGTATAGAGATCTATACCTAAACACTCCTCTATTCATCTGTACACTCTGTATAGACATCTATACCTAAACACTCCTCTATTCATCTATACACCATATATACACCTCTATACCTAAACACTCCTCTATTCATCTGTACACCATGTACAGACATCTATACCTAAACACTCCTCTATTCATCTATACACCCTGTATAGAGATCTATACCTAAACACTCCTATATTCATCTATACGCTCTGTGTAGACATCTATACCTAAACACTCCTCTATTCATCTATACGCTCTGTGTAGACATCTATACCTAAATGCTCCTGTATTCATCTATACACTTTGTATAGACATCTATACCTAAACACTCCTCTATTCATCTATACACTCGGTATAGACATCTATATCTAAACACTCCTCTATTCATCTATACACACTGTATAGACATCTATACCTAGACACTCCTCTATTCATCTATACACGCTGTATAGACATCTATACCTAAGCACTCCTCTATTCATCTATACACCATGTATAGACATCTATACCTAAACACTCCTCTATTCACCTATACACTACGTATAGTTATCTATACCTAAACACTCCTCTATTCATCTATACACTCGGTATAGACATCTATACCTAAACACTCCTCTATTCATCTATACACACTGTATAGACATCTATACCTAGACACTCCTCTATTCATCTATACACGCTGTATAGACATCTATACGTAAGCACTCCTCTATTCATCTATACAACATGTATAGACATCTATACCTAAACACTCCTCTATTCACCTATACACTACGTATAGATATATATACCTAAACACTCCTCTATTCATCTATACACTCGGTATAGACATCTATACCTAAACACTCCTCTATTCATCTATACACACTGTATAGACATCTATACCTAGACACTCCTCTTTTCATCTATACACGCTGTACAGACATCTATACCTAAGCACTCCTCTATTCATCTATACACCATGTATAGACATCTATACCTAAACACTCCTCTATTCACCTATACACTACGTATAGATATCTATACCTAAAAACTCCTCTATTCATCCATACACCATATATAGACATCTATACCTAAACACTCCTCTATTCATCTGTACACCATGTACAGACATCTACACCTAAACACTCCTCTATTCATCTATACACCCTGTATAGAGATCTATACATAAACACTCCTCTATTCATCTATAAACTCTGTATAGACATCTATACCTAAGCACTCCTCTATTCATCTATACACCATATATACACATCTATACCTAAACACTCCTCTATTCATCTGTACACCATGTACAGACATCTATACCTAAACACTCCTCTATTCATCTATACACCCTGTATAGAGATCTATACCTAAACACTCCTCTATTCATCTATACACTCTGTGTAGACATCTATACCTAAACACTCCTCTATTCATCTATACACCCTATATAGACATCTATACCTAAACACTCCTCTATTCATCTGTACACCATGTACAGACATCTACACCTAAACACTCCTCTATTCATCTATACACCCTGTATAGAGATCTATACCTAAACACTCCTCTATTCATCTATACAGTCTGTATAGACATCTATACCTAAACACTATTCTATTCATCTATACACTATATATAGACATTTATACTTAAACACTCCTTTATTCATCTAATCACTCTCTATAGACATCTATATCTAAACACTCCTCTATTCATCTATACACTCTGTATAGACATCTATACCTAGACACTCCTCTATTCATCTATACACTCTGTATAGACATCTATACCTAAACACTCCTCTATTCATCTATAAACTCTATATAGACGTCTATACCTAAACACACCTCTCTTCATCTATACACCATATATAGACATCTATACCTAAACACTCCTCTATTCATCTGTAGACCATGTACAGACATCTATACCTAGACACTCCTCTATTCATCTATACACTCTGTATAGACATCTATACCTAAACACTCCTCTATTCATCTATACACTCTGTATAGATATATATACCTAAACACTCCTCTATTCACCTATAAACTATGTATAGACATCTATACCTAAACACTCCTCTATTCATCTATACACTCTGTATAGACATCTATACCTAAACACTCCTCTATTCATCTATACACTCTGTATAGATATCTATACCTAAACACTCCTCTATTCATCTATACACCATGTATAGACATCTATACCTAAACACTCCTCTATTCATCTATACACTCGGTATAGACATCTATACCTAAACACTCCTCTATTCATCTATACACTCTGTGTAGACATCTATACCTAAACGCTCCTGTATTCATCTATACACTTTGTATAGACATCTATACCTAAACACTCCTCTATTCATCTATACACTCGGTATAGACATCTATACCTAAACACTCCTCTATTCATCTATACACACTGTATAGACATATATACCTAGAGACTCCTCTATTCATCTATACACGCTGTATAGACATCTATACCTAAGCACTCCTCTATTCATCTATACACCATGTATAGACATCTATACCTAAACACTCCTCTATTCATCTATACACTCGGTATAGACATCTATACCTAAACACTCCTCTATTCATCTATACACACTGTATAGACATCTATACCTAGACACTCCTCTATTCATCTATACACGCTGTACAGACATCTATACCTAAGCACTCCTCTATTCATCTATACACCATGTATAGACATCTATACCTAAACACTCCTCTATTCACCTATACACTACGTATAGATATATATACCTAAAAACTCCTCTATTCATCCATACACCATATATAGACATATATACCAAACACTCCTCTATTCATCTGTACACCATGTACAGACATCTACACCTAAACACTCCTCTATTCATCTATACACCCTCTATAGAGATCTATACCTAAACACTCCTCTATTCATCTATAAACTCTGTATAGACATCTATACCTAAACACTCCTCTATTCATCTATACACCATATATACACATCTATACCTAAACACTCCTCTATTCATCTGTACACCATGTACAGACATCTATACCTAAACACTCCTCTATTCATCTATACACCCTGTATAGAGATCTATACCTAAACACTCCTCTATTCATCTATACACTCTGTGTAGAAATCTATACCTAAACACTATTCTATTCATCTATACACTATGTATAGACATCTATACTTAAACACTCCTCTATTCATCTATACACTCTGCATAGACATCTATACCTAAACACTCCTCTATTCACCTATACACTATGTATAGACATCTATACCTAAACACTCCTCTATTCATCTATACACCCTATATAGACATCTATACCTAAACTCTCCTCTATTCATCTGTACACCATGTACAGACATCTACCCCTAAACACTCCTCTATTCATCTATACACCCTGTATAGAGATCTATACCTAAACACTCCTCTATTCATCTATACACTCTGTATAGACATCTATACCTAAACACTATTCTATTCATCTATACACTATATATAGACATTTATACTTAAACACTCCTCTATTCATCTAATCACTCTCTATAGACATCTATATCTAAACACTCCTCTATTCATCTATACACTCTGTATAGACATCTATACCTAGACACTCCTCTATTCATCTATACACTCTGTATAGACATCTATACCTAAACACTCCTCTATTCATCTATAAACTCTATATAGACGTCTATACCTAAACACACCTCTCTTCATCTATACACCATATATAGACATCTATACCTAAACACTCCTCTATTCATCTGTAGACCATGTACAGACATCTATACCTAGACACTCCTCTATTCATCTATACACTTTGTATAGACAGCTATACCTAAACACTCCTCCATTCATCTATACACTCTGTATAAACATATATACCTAAACACTCCTCTATTCATCTATACACTCTGTATAGACATCTATACCTAAACACTCCTCTATTCATCTATACACTCTGTATAGATATATATACCTAAACACTCCTCTATTCACCTATAAACTATGTATAGACATCTATACCTAAACACTCCTCTATTCATCTACACACTCTGTATAGACATCTATACCTAAACACTCCTCTATTCATCTATACACTCTGTATAGATATCTATACCTAAACACTCCTCTATTCATCTATACACCATGTATAGACATCTATACCTAAACACTCCTCTATTCATCCATACACTCGGTATAGACATCTATAACTAAACACTCATCTATTCATCTATACACTCTGTATAGACATCTATACCTAAACACTCTTCTATTCTTCTATAAACTCTGTATAGACGTCTATACCTAAACACACCTATATTCATCTATACACCATATATAGACATCTATACCTAAACACTCTTCTATTCATCTCTACACCATGTACAGACATCTATACCTAGACACTCCTCTATTCATCTATACACTCTGTATAGACATCTATACCTAAACATTCCTCTATTCATCTATACACCATATATACACCTCTATACCTAAACACTCCTCTATTCATCTGTACACCATGTACAGACATCTATACCTAAACACTCCTCTATTCATCTATACACCCTGTATAGAGATCTTCACCTAAACACTCCTCTATTCATCTATACACTCTGTGTAGACATCTATACCTAAACGCTCCTGTATTCATCTATACACTTTGTATAGACATCTATACCTAAACACTCCTCTATTCATCTATACACTCGGTATAGACATCTATACCTAAACACTCCTCTATTCATCTATACACACTGTATAGACATCTATACCTAGACACTCCTCTATTCATCTATACACGCTGTATAGACATCTATACCTAAGCACTCCTCTATTCATCTATACACCATATATACATCTCTATACCTAAACACTCCTCTATTCATCTGTACACCATGTACAGACATCTATACCTAAACACTCCTCTATTCATCTATACTCCCTGTATA
Source organism: Lampris incognitus (assembly GCF_029633865.1). Classification (NCBI taxonomy): domain Eukaryota; kingdom Metazoa; phylum Chordata; class Actinopteri; order Lampriformes; family Lampridae; genus Lampris; species Lampris incognitus. The sequence goes on along the minus strand of NC_079212.1, from coordinate 66,788,511 downwards.
GAGATCTATACCTAAACACTCCTCTATTCATCTATACACTCTGTGTAGACATCTATACCTAAACGCTCCTGTATTCATCTATACACTTTGTATAGACATCTATACCTAAACACTCCTCTATTCATCTATACACACCTTATAGACATCTATACCTAGACACTCCTCTATTCATCTATACACGCTGTATAGACATTTATACCTAAGCACTCCTCTATTCATCTATACACCATGTATAGATATCTATACCTAAACACTCCTCTATTCACCTATACACTACGTATAGATATATATACCTAAACACTCCTCTATTCATCTATACACCATATATAGACATCTATACCTAAACACTCCTCTATTCATCTGTACACCATGTACAGACATCTACACCTAAACACTCCTCTATTCATCTATACACCCTGTATAGAGATCTATACCTAAACACTCCTCTATTCATCTGTACACTCTGTATAGACATCTATACCTAAACATTCCTCTATTCATCTATACACCATATATACACCTCTATACCTAAACACTCCTCTATTCATCTGTACACCATGTACAGACATCTATACCTAAACACTCCTCTATTCATCTATACACCCTGTATAGAGATCTTCACCTAAACACTCCTCTATTCATCTATACACTCTGTGTAGACATCTATACCTAAACGCTCCTGTATTCATCTATACACTTTGTATAGACATCTATACCTAAACACTCCTCTATTCATCTATACACTCGGTATAGACATCTATACCTAAACACTCCTCTATTCATCTATACACACTGTATAGACATATATACCTAGACACTCCTCTATTCATCTATACACGCTGTATAGACATCTATACCTAAGCACTCCTCTATTCATCTATACACCATGTATAGACATCTATACCTAAACACTCCTCTATTCATCTATACACTCGGTATAGACATCTATACCTAAACACTCTTCTATTCTTCTATAAACTCTGTATAGACGTCTATACCTAAACACACCTATATTCATCTATACACCATATATAGACATCTATACCTAAACACTCTTCTATTCATCTGTACACCATGTACAGACATCTATACCTAGACACTCCTCTATTCATCTATACACTCTGTATAGACATCTATACCTAAACACTCCTCTATTCATCTATACACTATGTAAAGACATCTATACCTAAACACTCCACTATTTAATCTATACACCATATATACACCTCTATACCTAAACACTCCTCTATTCATCTTTACACCATGTACAGACATCTATACCTAAACACTCCTCTATTCATCTATACACCCTGTATAGAGATCTATACCTAAACACTCCTCTATTCATCTATACACCCTGTATAGAGATCTATACCTAAACACTCCTGTATTCATCTATACACTTTGTATAGACATCTATACCTAAACACTCCTCTATTCATCTATACACACTGTATAGACATCTATACCTAGACACTCCTCTATTCATCTATACACGCTGTATAGACATCTATACCTAAGCACTCCTCTATTCATCTATACACCATGTATAGACATCTATACCTAAACACTCCTCTATTCACCTATACACTACGTATAGATATATATACCTAAACACTCCTCTATTCATCTATACACCATATATAGACATATATACCTAAACACTCCTCTATTCATCTGTACACCATGTACAGACATCTACACCAAAACACTCCTCTATTCATCTATACACCCTGTATAGAGATCTATACCTAAACACTCCTCTATTCATCTGTACACTCTGTATAGACATCTATACCTAAACACTCCTCTATTCATCTATACACCATATATACACCTCTATACCTAAACACTCCTCTATTCATCTGTACACCATGTACAGACATCTATACCTAAACACTCCTCTATTCATCTATACACCCTGTATAGAGATCTATACCTAAACACTCCTATATTCATCTATACGCTCTGTGTAGACATCTATACCTAAACACTCCTCTATTCATCTATACGCTCTGTGTAGACATCTATACCTAAACGCTCCTGTATTCATCTATACACTTTGTATAGACATCTATACCTAAATACTCCTCTATTCATCTATACACTCGGTATAGACATCTATATCTAAACACTCCTCTATTCATCTATACACACTGTATAGACATCTATACCTAGACACTCCTCTATTCATCTATACACGCTGTATAGACATCTATACCTAAGCACTCCTCTATTCATCTATACACCATGTATAGACATCTATACCTAAACACTCCTCTATTCACCTATACACTACGTATAGTTATCTATACCTAAACACTCCTCTATTCATCTATACACTCGGTATAGACATCTATACCTAAACACTCCTCTATTCATCTATACACACTGTATAGACATCTATACCTAGACACTCCTCTATTCATCTATACACGCTGTATAGACATCTATACGTAAGCACTCCTCTATTCATCTATACAACATGTATAGACATCTATACCTAAACACTCCTCTATTCACCTATACACTACGTATAGATATATATACCTAAACACTCCTCTATTCATCTATACACTCGGTATAGACATCTATACCTAAACACTCCTCTATTCATCTATACACACTGTATAGACATCTATACCTAGACACTCCTCTTTTCATCTATACACGCTGTACAGACATCTATACCTAAGCACTCCTCTATTCATCTATACACCATGTATAGACATCTATACCTAAACACTCCTCTATTCACCTATACACTACGTATAGATATCTATACCTAAAAACTCCTCTATTCATCCATACACCATATATAGACATCTATACCTAAACACTCCTCTATTCATCTGTACACCATGTACAGACATCTACACCTAAACACTCCTCTATTCATCTATACACCCTGTATAGAGATCTATACCTAAACACTCCTCTATTCATCTATAAACTCTGTATAGACATCTATACCTAAGCACTCCTCTATTCATCTATACACCATATATACACATCTATACCTAAACACTCCTCTATTCATCTGTACACCATGTACAGACATCTATACCTAAACACTCCTCTATTCATCTATACACCCTGTATAGAGATCTATACCTAAACACTCCTCTATTCATCTATACACTCTGTGTAGACATCTATACCTAAACACTCCTCTATTCATCTATACACCCTATATAGACATCTATACCTAAACACTCCTCTATTCATCTGTACACCATGTACAGACATCTACACCTAAACACTCCTCTATTCATCTATACACCCTGTATAGAGATCTATACCTAAACACTCCTCTATTCATCTATACACTCTGTGTAGAAATCTATACCTAAACACTATTCTATTCATCTATACACTATGTATAGACATCTATACTTAAACACTCCTCTATTCATCTATACACTCTGCATAGACATCTATACCTAAACACTCCTCTATTCACCTATACACTATGTATAGACATCTATACCTAAACACTCCTCTATTCATCTATACACCCTATATAGACATCTATACCTAAACTCTCCTCTATTCATCTGTACACCATGTACAGACATCTACCCCTAAACACTCCTCTATTCATCTATACACCCTGTATAGAGATCTATACCTAAACACTCCTCTATTCATCTATACACTCTGTATAGACATCTATACCTAAACACTATTCTATTCATCTATACACTATATATAGACATTTATACTTAAACACTCCTCTATTCATCTAATCACTCTCTATAGACATCTATATCTAAACACTCCTCTATTCATCTATACACTCTGTATAGACATCTATACCTAGACACTCCTCTATTCATCTATACACTCTGTATAGACATCTATACCTAAACACTCCTCTATTCATCTATAAACTCTATATAGACGTCTATACCTAAACACACCTCTCATCATCTATACACCATATATAGACATCTATACCTAAACACTCCTCTATTCATCTGTAGACCATGTACAGACATCTATACCTAGACACTCCTCTATTCATCTATACACTTTGTATAGACAGCTATACCTAAACACTCCTCCATTCATCTATACACTCTGTATAAACATATATACCTAAACACTCCTCTATTCATCTATACACTCTGTATAGACATCTATACCTAAACACTCCTCTATTCATCTATACACTCTGTATAGATATATATACCTAAACACTCCTCTATTCACCTATAAACTATGTATAGACATCTATACCTAAACACTCCTCTATTCATCTATACACTCTGTATAGACATCTATACCTAAACACTCCTCTATTCATCTATACACTCTGTATAGATATCTATACCTAAACACTCCTCTATTCATCTATACACCATGTATAGACATCTATACCTAAACACTCCTCTATTCATCCATACACTCGGTATAGACATCTATAACTAAACACTCATCTATTCATCTATACACTCTGTATAGACATCTATACCTAAACACTCTTCTATTCTTCTATAAACTCTGTATAGACGTCTATACCTAAACACACCTATATTCATCTATACACCATATATAGACATCTATACCTAAACACTCTTCTATTCATCTGTACACCATGTACAGACATCTATACCTAGACACTCCTCTATTCATCTATACACTCTGTATAGACATCTATACCTAAACACTCCTCTATTCATCTATACACTATGTATAGACATCTATACCTAAACACTCCTCTATTCATCTATACACCATATATACATCTCTATACCTAAACACTCCTCTATTCATCTGTACACCATGTACAGACATCTATACCTAAACACTCCTCTATTCATCTATACACCCTGTATAGAGATCTATACCTAAACACTCCTCTATTCATCTATACACTCTGTGTAGACATCTATACCTAAACGCTCCTGTATTCATCTATACACTTTGTATAGACATCTATACCTAAACACTCCTCTATTCATCTATACACACCTTATAGACATCTATACCTAGACACTCCTCTATTCATCTATACACGCTGTATAGACATTTATACCTAAGCACTCCTCTATTCATCTATACACCATGTATAGATATCTATACCTAAACACTCCTCTATTCACCTATACACTACGTATAGATATATATACCTAAACACTCCTCTATTCATCTATACACCATATATAGACATATATACCTAAACACTCCTCTATTCATCTGTACACCATGTACAGACATCTACACCTAAACACTCCTCTATTCATCTATACACCCTGTATAGAGATCTATACCTAAACACTCCTCTATTCATCTGTACACTCTGTATAGACATCTATACCTAAACATTCCTCTATTCATCTATACACCATATATACACCTCTATACCTAAACACTCCTCTATTCATCTGTACACCATGTACAGACATCTATACCTAAACACTCCTCTATTCATCTATACACCCTGTATAGAGATCTTCACCTAAACACTCCTCTATTCATCTATACACTCTGTGTAGACATCTATACCTAAACGCTCCTGTATTCATCTATACACTTTGTATAGACATCTATACCTAAACACTCCTCTATTCATCTATACACTCGGTATAGACATCTATACCTAAACACTCCTCTATTCATCTATACACACTGTATAGACATCTATACCTAGACACTCCTCTATTCATCTATACACGCTGTATAGACATCTATACCTAAGCACTCCTCTATTCATCTATACACCATATATACATCTCTATACCTAAACACTCCTCTATTCATCTGTACACCATGTACAGACATCTATACCTAAACACTCCTCTATTCATCTATACTCCCTGTATAGAGATCTATACCTAAACACTCCTCTATTCATCTATACACTCTGTGTAGACATCTATACCTAAACGCTCCTGTATTCATCTATACACTTTGTATAGACATCTATACCTAAACACTCCTCTATTCATCTATACACACCTTATAGACATCTATACCTAGACACTCCTCTATTCATCTATACACGCTGTATAGACATTTATACCTAAGCACTCCTCTATTCATCTATACACCATGTATAGATATCTATACCTAAACACTCCTCTATTCACCTATACACTACGTATATATATATATACCTAAACACTCCTCTATTCATCTATACACCATATATAGACATCTATACCTAAACACTCCTCTATTCATCTGTACACCATGTACAGACATCTACACCTAAACACTCCTCTATTCATCTATACACCCTGTATAGAGATCTATACCTAAACACTCCTCTATTCATCTGTACACTCTGTATAGACATCTATACCTAAACATTCCTCTATTCATCTATACACCATATATACACCTCTATACCTAAACACTCCTCTATTCATCTGTACACCATGTACAGACATCTATACCTAAACACTCCTCTATTCATCTATACACCCTGTATAGAGATCTTCACCTAAACACTCCTCTATTCATCTATACACTCTGTGTAGACATCTATACCTAAACGCTCCTGTATTCATCTATACACTTTGTATAGACATCTATACCTAAACACTCCTCTATTCATCTATACACTCGGTATAGACATCTATACCTAAACACTCCTCTATTCATCTATACACACTGTATAGACATATATACCTAGACACTCCTCTATTCATCTATACACGCTGTATAGACATCTATACCTAAGCACTCCTCTATTCATCTATACACCATGTATAGACATCTATACCTAAACACTCCTCTATTCATCTATACACTCGGTATAGACATCTATACCTAAACACTCTTCTATTCTTCTATAAACTCTGTATAGACGTCTATACCTAAACACACCTATATTCATCTATACACCATATATAGACATCTATACCTAAACACTCTTCTATTCATCTGTACACCATGTACAGACATCTATACCTAGACACTCCTCTATTCATCTATACACTCTGTATAGACATCTATACCTAAACACTCCTCTATTCATCTATACACTATGTAAAGACATCTATACCTAAACACTCCACTATTTAATCTATACACCATATATACACCTCTATACCTAAACACTCCTCTATTCATCTTTACACCATGTACAGACATCTATACCTAAACACTCCTCTATTCATCTATACACCCTGTATAGAGATCTATACCTAAACACTCCTCTATTCATCTATACACCCTGTATAGAGATCTATACCTAAACACTCCTGTATTCATCTATACACTTTGTATAGACATCTATACCTAAACACTCCTCTATTCATCTATACACACTGTATAGACATCTATACCTAGACACTCCTCTATTCATCTATACACGCTGTATAGACATCTATACCTAAGCACTCCTCTATTCATCTATACACCATGTATAGACATCTATACCTAAACACTCCTCTATTCACCTATACACTACGTATAGATATATATACCTAAACACTCCTCTATTCATCTATACACCATATATAGACATATATACCTAAACACTCCTCTATTCATCTGTACACCATGTACAGACATCTACACCAAAACACTCCTCTATTCATCTATACACCCTGTATAGAGATCTATACCTAAACACTCCTCTATTCATCTGTACACTCTGTATAGACATCTATACCTAAACACTCCTCTATTCATCTATACACCATATATACACCTCTATACCTAAACACTCCTCTATTCATCTGTACACCATGTACAGACATCTATACCTAAACACTCCTCTATTCATCTATACACCCTGTATAGAGATCTATACCTAAACACTCCTATATTCATCTATACGCTCTGTGTAGACATCTATACCTAAACACTCCTCTATTCATCTATACGCTCTGTGTAGACATCTATACCTAAACGCTCCTGTATTCATCTATACACTTTGTATAGACATCTATACCTAAACACTCCTCTATTCATCTATACACTCGGTATAGACATCTATATCTAAACACTCCTCTATTCATCTATACACACTGTATAGACATCTATACCTAGACACTCCTCTATTCATCTATACACGCTGTATAGACATCTATACCTAAGCACTCCTCTATTCATCTATACACCATGTATAGACATCTATACCTAAACACTCCTCTATTCACCTATACACTACGTATAGTTATCTATACCTAAACACTCCTCTATTCATCTATACACTCGGTATAGACATCTATACCTAAACACTCCTCTATTCATCTATACACACTGTATAGACATCTATACCTAGACACTCCTCTATTCATCTATACACGCTGTATAGACATCTATACGTAAGCACTCCTCTATTCATCTATACAACATGTATAGACATCTATACCTAAACACTCCTCTATTCACCTATACACTACGTATAGATATATATACCTAAACACTCCTCTATTCATCTATACACTCGGTATAGACATCTATACCTAAACACTCCTCTATTCATCTATACACACTGTATAGACATCTATACCTAGACACTCCTCTTTTCATCTATACACGCTGTACAGACATCTATACCTAAGCACTCCTCTATTCATCTATACACCATGTATAGACATCTATACCTAAACACTCCTCTATTCACCTATACACTACGTATAGATATCTATACCTAAAAACTCCTCTATTCATCCATACACCATATATAGACATCTATACCTAAACACTCCTCTATTCATCTGTACACCATGTACAGACATCTACACCTAAACACTCCTCTATTCATCTATACACCCTGTATAGAGATCTATACCTAAACACTCCTCTATTCATCTATAAACTCTGTATAGACATCTATACCTAAGCACTCCTCTATTCATCTATACACCATATATACACATCTATACCTAAACACTCCTCTATTCATCTGTACACCATGTACAGACATCTATACCTAAACACTCCTCTATTCATCTATACACCCTGTATAGAGATCTATAACTAAACACTCCTCTATTCATCTATACACTCTGTGTAGACATCTATACCTAAACACTCCTCTATTCATCTATACACCCTATATAGACATCTATACCTAAACACTCCTCTATTCATCTGTACACCATGTACAGACATCTACACCTAAACACTCCTCTATTCATCTATACACCCTGTATAGAGATCTATACCTAAACACTCCTCTATTCATCTATACAGTCTGTATAGACATCTATACCTAAACACTATTCTATTCATCTATACACTATATATAGACATTTATACTTAAACACTCCTTTATTCATCTAATCACTCTCTATAGACATCTATATCTAAACACTCCTCTATTCATCTATACACTCTGTATAGACATCTATACCTAGACACTCCTCTATTCATCTATACACTCTGTATAGACATCTATACCTAAACACTCCTCTATTCATCTATAAACTCTATATAGACGTCTATACCTAAACACACCTCTCTTCATCTATACACCATATATAGACATCTATACCTAAACACTCCTCTATTCATCTGTAGACCATGTACAGACATCTATACCTAGACACTCCTCTATTCATCTATACACTCTGTATAGACATCTATACCTAAACACTCCTCTATTCATCTATACACTCTGTATAGATATATATACCTAAACACTCCTCTATTCACCTATAAACTATGTATAGACATCTATACCTAAACACTCCTCTATTCATCTATACACTCTGTATAGACATCTATACCTAAACACTCCTCTATTCATCTATACACTCTGTATAGATATCTATACCTAAACACTCCTCTATTCATCTATACACCATGTATAGACATCTATACCTAAACACTCCTCTATTCATCTATACACTCGGTATAGACATCTATACCTAAACACTCCTCTATTCATCTATACACTCTGTGTAGACATCTATACCTAAACGCTCCTGTATTCATCTATACACTTTGTATAGACATCTATACCTAAACACTCCTCTATTCATCTATACACTCGGTATAGACATCTATACCTAAACACTCCTCTATTCATCTATACACACTGTATAGACATATATACCTAGAGACTCCTCTATTCATCTATACACGCTGTATAGACATCTATACCTAAGCACTCCTCTATTCATCTATACACCATGTATAGACATCTATACCTAAACACTCCTCTATTCATCTATACACTCGGTATAGACATCTATACCTAAACACTCCTCTATTCATCTATACACACTGTATAGACATCTATACCTAGACACTCCTCTATTCATCTATACACGCTGTACAGACATCTATACCTAAGCACTCCTCTATTCATCTATACACCATGTATACACATCTATACCTAAACACTCCTCTATTCACCTATACACTACGTATAGATATATATACCTAAAAACTCCTCTATTCATCCATACACCATATATAGACATATATACCAAACACTCCTCTATTCATCTGTACACCATGTACAGACATCTACACCTAAACACTCCTCTATTCATCTATACACCCTCTATAGAGATCTATACCTAAACACTCCTCTATTCATCTATAAACTCTGTATAGACATCTATACCTAAACACTCCTCTATTCATCTATACACCATATATACACATCTATACCTAAACACTCCTCTATTCATCTGTACACCATGTACAGACATCTATACCTAAACACTCCTCTATTCATCTATACACCCTGTATAGAGATCTATACCTAAACACTCCTCTATTCATCTATACACTCTGTGTAGAAATCTATACCTAAACACTATTCTATTCATCTATACACTATGTATAGACATCTATACTTAAACACTCCTCTATTCATCTATACACTCTGCATAGACATCTATACCTAAACACTCCTCTATTCACCTATACACTATGTATAGACATCTATACCTAAACACTCCTCTATTCATCTATACACCCTATATAGACATCTATACCTAAACTCTCCTCTATTCATCTGTACACCATGTACAGACATCTACCCCTAAACACTCCTCTATTCATCTATACACCCTGTATAGAGATCTATACCTAAACACTCCTCTATTCATCTATACACTCTGTATAGACATCTATACCTAAACACTATTCTATTCATCTATACACTATATATAGACATTTATACTTAAACACTCCTCTATTCATCTAATCACTCTCTATAGACATCTATATCTAAACACTCCTCTATTCATCTATACACTCTGTATAGACATCTATACCTAGACACTCCTCTATTCATCTATACACTCTGTATAGACATCTATACCTAAACACTCCTCTATTCATCTATAAACTCTATATAGACGTCTATACCTAAACACACCTCTCTTCATCTATACACCATATATAGACATCTATACCTAAACACTCCTCTATTCATCTGTAGACCATGTACAGACATCTATACCTAGACACTCCTCTATTCATCTATACACTTTGTATAGACAGCTATACCTAAACACTCCTCCATTCATCTATACACTCTGTATAAACATATATACCTAAACACTCCTCTATTCATCTATACACTCTGTATAGACATCTATACCTAAACACTCCTCTATTCATCTATACACTCTGTATAGATATATATACCTAAACACTCCTCTATTCACCTATAAACTATGTATAGACATCTATACCTAAACACTCCTCTATTCATCTATACACTCTGTATAGACATCTATACCTAAACACTCCTCTATTCATCTATACACTCTGTATAGATATCTATACCTAAACACTCCTCTATTCATCTATACACCATGTATAGACATCTATACCTAAACACTCCTCTATTCATCCATACACTCGGTATAGACATCTATAACTAAACACTCATCTATTCATCTATACACTCTGTATAGACATCTATACCTAAACACTCTTCTATTCTTCTATAAACTCTGTATAGACGTCTATACCTAAACACACCTATATTCATCTATACACCATATATAGACATCTATACCTAAACACTCTTCTATTCATCTGTACACCATGTACAGACATCTATACCTAGACACTCCTCTATTCATCTATACACTCTGTATAGACATCTATACCTAAACACTCCTCTATTCATCTATACACTATGTATAGACATCTATACCTAAACACTCCTCTATTCATCTATACACCATATATACATCTCTATACCTAAACACTCCTCTATTCATCTGTACACCATGTACAGACATCTATACCTAAACACTCCTCTATTCATCTATACACCCTGTATAGAGATCTATACCTAAACACTCCTCTATTCATCTATACACTCTGTGTAGACATCTATACCTAAACGCTCCTGTATTCATCTATACACTTTGTATAGACATCTATACCTAAACACTCCTCTATTCATCTATACACACCTTATAGACATCTATACCTAGACACTCCTCTATTCATCTATACACGCTGTATAGACATTTATACCTAAGCACTCCTCTATTCATCTATACACCATGTATAGATATCTATACCTAAACACTCCTCTATTCACCTATACACTACGTATAGATATATATACCTAAACACTCCTCTATTCATCTATACACCATATATAGACATATATACCTAAACACTCCTCTATTCATCTGTACACCATGTACAGACATCTACACCTAAACACTCCTCTATTCATCTATACACCCTGTATAGAGATCTATACCTAAACACTCCTCTATTCATCTGTACACTCTGTATAGACATCTATACCTAAACATTCCTCTATTCATCTATACACCATATATACACCTCTATACCTAAACACTCCTCTATTCATCTGTACACCATGTACAGACATCTATACCTAAACACTCCTCTATTCATCTATACACCCTGTATAGAGATCTTCACCTAAACACTCCTCTATTCATCTATACACTCTGTGTAGACATCTATACCTAAACGCTCCTGTATTCATCTATACACTTTGTATAGACATCTATACCTAAACACTCCTCTATTCATCTATACACTCGGTATAGACATCTATACCTAAACACTCCTCTATTCATCTATACACGCTGTATAGACATCTATACCTAAGCACTCCTCTATTCATCTATACACCATATATACATCTCTATACCTAAACACTCCTCTATTCATCTGTACACCATGTACAGACATCTATACCTAAACACTCCTCTATTCATCTATACTCCCTGTATAGAGATCTATACCTAAACACTCCTCTATTCATCTATACACTCTGTGTAGACATCTATACCTAAACGCTCCTGTATTCATCTATACACTTTGTATAGACATCTATACCTAAACACTCCTCTATTCATCTATACACACCTTATAGACATCTATACCTAGACACTCCTCTATTCATCTATACACGCTGTATAGACATTTATACCTAAGCACTCCTCTATTCATCTATACACCATGTATAGATATCTATACCTAAACACTCCTCTATTCACCTATACACTACGTATAGATATATATACCTAAACACTCCTCTATTCATCTATACACCATATATAGACATCTATACCTAAACACTCCTCTATTCATCTGTACACCATGTACAGACATCTACACCTAAACACTCCTCTATTCATCTATACACCCTGTATAGAGATCTATACCTAAACACTCCTCTATTCATCTGTACACTCTGTATAGACATCTATACCTAAACATTCCTCTATTCATCTATACACCATATATACACCTCTATACCTAAACACTCCTCTATTCATCTGTACACCATGTACAGACATCTATACCTAAACACTCCTCTATTCATCTATACACCCTGTATAGAGATCTTCACCTAAACACTCCTCTATTCATCTATACACTCTGTGTAGACATCTATACCTAAACGCTCCTGTATTCATCTATACACTTTGTATAGACATCTATACCTAAACACTCCTCTATTCATCTATACACTCGGTATAGACATCTATACCTAAACACTCCTCTATTCATCTATACACACTGTATAGACATCTATACCTAGACACTCCTCTATTCATCTATACACGCTGTATAGACATCTATACCTAAGCACTCCTCTATTCATCTATACACCATGTATAGACATCTATACCTAAACACTCCTCTATTCACCTATACACTACGTATAGATATCTATACCTAAACACTCCTCTATTCATCTATACACTCGGTATAGACATCTATACCTAAACACTCCTCTATTCATCTATACACACTGTATAGACATCTATACCTAGACACTCCTCTATTCATCTATACACGCTGTATAGACATCTATACCTAAGCACTCCTCTATTCATCTATACACCATGTATAGACATCTATACCTAAACACTCCTCTATTCACCTATACACTACGTATAGATATCTATACCTAAACACTCATCTATTCATCTATACACTCTGTATAGACATCTATGCCTAAACACACCTCTATTCATCTATACGCTCTGTATAGACATCTATACCTAAACATTCCACTATTCATCGATACACTCTGTATAGACATCTATACCTAAACACTCCTCTATTCATCTATACACCATATACAGACATCTATACCTAAACACTCCTCTATTCATTTGTGAAACATGTACAGACATCTATACCTAAACACTCCTCTATTCATCTATACACCCTGTGTAGACATCTATACCTAAACACTCCTCTATTCATCTATACACTCTGTATAGACGTCTATACCTAAACACAACTATATTCATCTATACACCATATATAGACATCTATACCTAAACACTCCTCTATTCATCTGTACACCATGTACAGACATCTATTTCTAAACACTCCTCTATTCATCTATACACTCTGTATAGACATCTATACCTAAACACTCCTCTATTCATCTATACACTCTCTATAGACATCTATACCTAAACAATCCTCTATTCATCTATACACTCTGTATAGACATCTATACCTAAACACTCCTATTTTCATCTATACACTCTGTGTAGACATCTATACCTAAACACTCCTCTATTCATCTATACACTATGTATAGACATATATACCTAAACACACCTCTATTCATCTATACACCATGTATAGACATCTATACCTAAACACTCCTCTATTCACCTATACACTACGTATAGATATCTATACCTAAACACTCCTCTATTCATCTATACACTCGGTATAGACATCTATACCTAAACACTCCTCTATTCATCTATACACACTGTATAGACATCTATACCTAGACACTCCTCTATTCATCTATACACGCTGTACAGACATCTATACCTAAACACTCCTCTATTCATCTATACACCATGTATAGACATCTATACCTAAACACTCCTCTATTCATCAATACACTCTGTATAGATATATATACCTAAACACTCCTCTATTCACCTATAAACTATGTATAGACATCTATACCTAAACACTCCTCTATTCATCTATACACTCTGTATAGACATCTATACCTAAACACTCCTCTATTCATCTATACACTCTGTATAGATTTCTATACCTAAACACTCCTCTATTCACCTATACACTATGTATAGACATCTATACCTAAACACTCCTCTATTCATCTATACACTCTGTATAGACATCTATAACTAAACACTCATCTATTCATCAATACACTCTGTATAGATATCTATACCTAAACACTCTTCTATTCTTCTATAAACTCTGTATAGACGTCTATACCTAAACACACCTATATTCATCTATACACCATATATAGACATCTATACCTAAACACTCTTCTATTCATCTGTACACCATGTACAGACATCTATACCTAGACACTCCTCTATTCATCTATACACTCTGTATAGACATCTATACCTAAACACTCCTCTATTCATCTGTACACCATGTACAGACATCTATACCTAAACACTCCTCTATTCATCTATACACCCTGTATAGAGATCTATACCTAAACACTCCTCTATTCATCTATACACTCTGTGTAGACATCTATACCTAAACGCTCCTGTATTCATCTATACACTTTGTATAGACATCTATACCTAAACACTCCTCTATTCATCTATACACTCGGTATAGACATCTATACCTAAACACTCCTCTATTCATCTATACACTATGTATAGACATCTATACCTAAACACTCCTCTTTTCATCTATACACCATATATAGACGTCTATACCTAAACACTCCTGTATTCATCTGTACACCATGTACAGACATCTATACCTAGACACTCCTCCATTCATCTATAAACTCTATATAGACGTCTATACCTAAACACTACTCTATTCATCTATACACCATATATAGACATCTATACCTAAACACTCCTCTATTCATCTATACACCATATATAGATATATATACCTAAACACTCCTCTATTCATCTATACACTCTGTATAGACATCTATACCTAAACAGTCCTCTATTCATCTGTACACCATGTACACACATCTATACCTAAAAACTCCTCTATTCATCTATACACTCTGTATAGACATCTATACCTAAACACTCCTGTATTCATCTGTACACCATGTACAGACATCTATACCTAGACACTCCTCCATTCATCTATAAACTCTATATAGACGTCTATACCTAAACACTACTCTATTCATCTATACACCATATATAGACATATATACCTAAACACTCCTCTATTCATCTATACACCATATATAGATATCTATACCTAAACACTCCTCTATTCATCTATACACTCTGTATAGACATCTATACCTAAACAGTCCTCTATTCATCTCTACACCATGTACACACATCTATACCTAAAAACTCCTCTATTCATCTATACACTCTGTATAGACATCTATACCTAAACACTCCTCTATTCATCTATACCCTCTGTATAGACATCTATACCTAAACACTGCTCTATTCATCTATACACTCTCTATAGACATCTATACCTAAACGCTCCTGTATTCATCTATACACCCTATATAGACATCTATACCTAAACACTCCTCTATTCATCTGTACACCATGTACAGACATCTACACCTAAACACTCCTCTATTCATCTATACACCCTGTATAGAGATCTATACCTAAACACTCCTCTATTCATCTATACACTCTTTATAGACATCTATACCTAAACACTATTCTATTCATCTATACACTATATATAGACATTTATACTTAAACACTCCTCTATTCATCTAATCACTCTCTATAGACATCTATATCTAAACACTACTCTATTCATCTATACACTCTGTATAGACATCTATACCTACACACTCCTCTATTCATCTATACATTCTGTATAGACATATATACCTAAATATTCCTCTATTCATCTATACACTATGTATAGACATCTATACCTAAACACTCCTCTTTTCATCTATACACCATATATAGACGTCTATACCTAAACACTCCTCTATTCATCTGTACACCATGTACAGACCTCTATACCTAGACACTCCTCCATTCATCTATAAACTCTATATATACGTCTATACCTAAACACACCTCTATTCATCTATACACCATATATAGACATCTATACCTAAACACTCCTCTATTCATCTATACACCATATATATATATATATATATATATATATATATATATATATATATATATATATATATACCTAAACACTCCTCTATTCATCTATACACTCTGTATAGACATCTATACCTAAACAGTCCTCTGTTCATCTGTACACCATGTACTGACATCTATACCTAAAAACTCCTCTATTCATCTATACACTCTGTATAGACATCTATACCTAAACACTCCTCTATTCATCTATACCCTCTGTATAGACATCTATACCTAAACACTCCTCTATTCATCTATACACTCTCTATAGACATCTATACCTAAACGCTCCTGTATTCATCTATACACCCTATATAGACATCTATACCTAAACACTCCTCTATTCATCTGTACACCATGTACAGACATCTACACCTAAACACTCCTCTATTCATCTATACACCCTGTATAGAGATCTATACCTAAACACTCCTCTATTCATCTATACACTCTTTATAGACATCTATACCTAAACACTATTCTATTCATCTATACACTATATATAGACATTTATACTTAAACACTCCTCTATTCATCTAATCACTCTCTATAGACATCTATATCTAAACACTCCTCTATTCATCTATACACTCTGTATAGACATCTATACTTAAACACTCCTCTATTCATCTATACACTCTGCATAGACATCTATACCTAAACACTCCTCTATTCACCTATACACTATGTATAGACATCTATACCTAAACACTCCTCTATTCATCTATACACCCTATATAGACATCTATACCTAAACACTCCTCTATTCATCAATACACCATGTACAGACATCTACACCTAAACACTCCTCTATTCATCTATACACCCTGTATAGAGATCTATACCTAAACACTCCTCTATTCATCTATACACTCTTTATAGACATCTATACCTAAACACTATTCTATTCATCTATACACTATATAAAGACATTTATACTTAAACACTCCTCTATTCATCTAATCACTCTCTATAGACATCTATATCTAAACACTCCTCTATTCATCTATACACTCTGTATAGACATCTATACCTAGACACTCCTCTATTCATCTATACACTCTGTATAGACATCTATACCTAAACACTCCTCTATTCATCTATACACTCGGTATAGACATCTATACCTAAACACTCCGCTATTCATCTATACACACTGTATAGACATCTATACCTAGACACTCCTCTATTCACCTATACACTATGTATAGACATCTATACCTAAACACTCCTCTATTCATCTGTACACTATGTATAGACATATATACCTAAACACTACTCTATTCATCTATACACCATATATAGACATCTATACCTAAACACTCCTCTATTCATCTGTACACCATGTACAGACATCTATACCTAAACACTCCTCTATTCATCTATACACCCTGTATAGAGATCTATACCTAAACACTCCTCTATTCATCTATACACTCTGTGTAGACATCTATACCTAAACGCTCCTGTATTCATCTATACACTTTGTATAGACATCTATACCTAAACACTCCTCTATTCATCTATACACTCGGTATAGACATCTATACCTAAACACTCCTCTATTCATCTATACACTATGTATAGACATCTATACCTAAACACTCCTCTTTTCATCTATACACCATATATAGACGTCTATACCTAAACACTCCTGTATTCATCTGTACACCATGTACAGACATCTATACCTAGACACTCCTCCATTCATCTATAAACTCTATATAGACGTCTATACCTAAACACTACTCTATTCATCTATACACCATATATAGACATCTATACCTAAACACTCCTCTATTCATCTATACACCATATATAGATATATATACCTAAACACTCCTCTATTCATCTATACACTCTGTATAGACATCTATACCTAAACAGTCCTCTATTCATCTGTACACCATGTACACACATCTATACCTAAAAACTCCTCTATTCATCTATACACTCTGTATAGACATCTATACCTAAACACTCCTGTATTCATCTGTACACCATGTACAGACATCTATACCTAGACACTCCTCCATTCATCTATAAACTCTATATAGACGTCTATACCTAAACACTACTCTATTCATCTATACACCATATATAGACATCTATACCTAAACACTCCTCTATTCATCTATACACCATATATAGATATCTATACCTAAACACTCCTCTATTCATCTATACACTCTGTATAGACATCTATACCTAAACAGTCCTCTATTCATCTCTACACCATGTACACACATCTATACCTAAAAACTCCTCTATTCATCTATACACTCTGTATAGACATCTATACCTAAACACTCCTCTATTCATCTATACCCTCTGTATAGACATCTATACCTAAACACTGCTCTATTCATCTATACACTCTCTATAGACATCTATACCTAAACGCTCCTGTATTCATCTATACACCCTATATAGACATCTATACCTAAACACTCCTCTATTCATCTGTACACCATGTACAGACATCTACACCTAAACACTCCTCTATTCATCTATACACCCTGTATAGAGATCTATACCTAAACACTCCTCTATTCATCTATACACTCTTTATAGACATCTATACCTAAACACTATTCTATTCATCTATACACTATATATAGACATTTATACTTAAACACTCCTCTATTCATCTAATCACTCTCTATAGACATCTATATCTAAACACTACTCTATTCATCTATACACTCTGTATAGACATCTATACCTACACACTCCTCTATTCATCTATACATTCTGTATAGACATATATACCTAAATATTCCTCTATTCATCTATACACTATGTATAGACATCTATACCTAAACACTCCTCTTTTCATCTATACACCATATATAGACGTCTATACCTAAACACTCCTCTATTCATCTGTACACCATGTACAGACCTCTATACCTAGACACTCCTCCATTCATCTATAAACTCTATATATACGTCTATACCTAAACACACCTCTATTCATCTATACACCATATATAGACATCTATACCTAAACACTCCTCTATTCATCTATACACCATATATATATATATATATATATATATATATATATATATATATATATATATATATATATATATATATATATATATATATATATATATATATATATATATATATATATATACCTAAACACTCCTCTATTCATCTATACACTCTGTATAGACATCTATACCTAAACAGTCCTCTATTCATCTGTACACCATGTACAGACATCTATACCTAAAAACTCCTCTATTCATCTATACACTCTGTATAGACATCTATACCTAAACACTCCTCTATTCATCTATACCCTCTGTATAGACATCTATACCTAAACACTCCTCTATTCATCTATACACTCTCTATAGACATCTATACCTAAACGCTCCTGTATTCATCTATACACCCTATATAGACATCTATACCTAAACACTCCTCTATTCATCTGTACACCATGTACAGACATCTACACCTAAACACTCCTCTATTCATCTATACACCCTGTATAGAGATCTATACCTAAACACTCCTCTATTCATCTATACACTCTTTATAGACATCTATACCTAAACACTATTCTATTCATCTATACACTCGGTATAGACATCTATACCTAAACACTCCGCTATTCATCTATACACACTGTATAGACATCTATACCTAGACACTCCTCTATTCACCTATACACTATGTATAGACATCTATACCTAAACACTCCTCTATTCATCTGTACACTATGTATAGACATATATACCTAAACACTACTCTATTCATCTATACACCATATATAGACATCTATACCTAAACACTCCTCTATTCATCTGTACACCATGTACAGACATCTATACCTAAACACTCCTCTATTCATCTATACACCCTGTATAGAGATCTATACCTAAACACTCCTCTATTCATCTATACACTCTGTGTAGACATCTATACCTAAACGCTCCTGTATTCATCTATACACTTTGTATAGACATCTATACCTAAACACTCCTCTATTCATCTATACACTCGGTATAGACATCTATACCTAAACACTCCTCTATTCATCTATACACTATGTATAGACATCTATACCTAAACACTCCTCTTTTCATCTATACACCATATATAGACGTCTATACCTAAACACTCCTGTATTCATCTGTACACCATGTACAGACATCTATACCTAGACACTCCTCCATTCATCTATAAACTCTATATAGACGTCTATACCTAAACACTACTCTATTCATCTATACACCATATATAGACATCTATACCTAAACACTCCTCTATTCATCTATACACCATATATAGATATATATACCTAAACACTCCTCTATTCATCTATACACTCTGTATAGACATCTATACCTAAACAGTCCTCTATTCATCTGTACACCATGTACACACATCTATACCTAAAAACTCCTCTATTCATCTATACACTCTGTATAGACATCTATACCTAAACACTCCTGTATTCATCTGTACACCATGTACAGACATCTATACCTAGACACTCCTCCATTCATCTATAAACTCTATATAGACGTCTATACCTAAACACTACTCTATTCATCTATACACCATATATAGACATCTATACCTAAACACTCCTCTATTCATCTATACACCATATATAGATATCTATACCTAAACACTCCTCTATTCATCTATACACTCTGTATAGACATCTATACCTAAACAGTCCTCTATTCATCTCTACACCATGTACACACATCTATACCTAAAAACTCCTCTATTCATCTATACACTCTGTATAGACATCTATACCTAAACACTCCTCTATTCATCTATACCCTCTGTATAGACATCTATACCTAAACACTGCTCTATTCATCTATACACTCTCTATAGACATCTATACCTAAACGCTCCTGTATTCATCTATACACCCTATATAGACATCTATACCTAAACACTCCTCTATTCATCTGTACACCATGTACAGACATCTACACCTAAACACTCCTCTATTCATCTATACACCCTGTATAGAGATCTATACCTAAACACTCCTCTATTCATCTATACACTCTTTATAGACATCTATACCTAAACACTATTCTATTCATCTATACACTATATATAGACATTTATACTTAAACACTCCTCTATTCATCTAATCACTCTCTATAGACATCTATATCTAAACACTACTCTATTCATCTATACACTCTGTATAGACATCTATACCTACACACTCCTCTATTCATCTATACATTCTGTATAGACATATATACCTAAATATTCCTCTATTCATCTATACACTATGTATAGACATCTATACCTAAACACTCCTCTTTTCATCTATACACCATATATAGACGTCTATACCTAAACACTCCTCTATTCATCTGTACACCATGTACAGACCTCTATACCTAGACACTCCTCCATTCATCTATAAACTCTATATATACGTCTATACCTAAACACACCTCTATTCATCTATACACCATATATAGACATCTATACCTAAACACTCCTCTATTCATCTATACACCATATATATATATATATATATATATATATATATATATATATATATATATATATATATATATATATATATATATATATATATATATATATATATATATATATATATATATATACCTAAACACTCCTCTATTCATCTATACACTCTGTATAGACATCTATACCTAAACAGTCCTCTATTCATCTGTACACCATGTACAGACATCTATACCTAGACACTCCTCTATTCATCTATACACTCTGTATAGACATCTATACCTAAACACTCCTCTATTCATCTATACACTCGGTATAGACATCTATACCTAAACACTCCGCTATTCATCTATACACACTGTATAGACATCTATACCTAGACACTCCTCTATTCACCTATACACTATGTATAGACATCTATACCTAAACACTCCTCTATTCATCTGTACACTATGTATAGACATATATACCTAAACACTACTCTATTCATCTATACACCATATATAGACATCTATACCTAAACACTCCTCTATTCATCTGTACACCATGTACAGACATCTATACCTAAACACTCCTCTATTCATCTATACACTCTGTACAGACATCTATACCTAGACACTCCTCCATTCATCTATAAACTCTATATAGACGTCTATACCTAAACACACCTCTATTCATCTATACACCATATATAGACATCTATACCTAAACACTCCTCTATTCATCTATACACCATATATAGATATCTATACCTAAACACTCCTCTATTCATCTATACACTCTGTATAGACATCTATACCTAAACAGTCCTCTATTCATCTGTACACCATGTACAGACATCTATACCTAAAAACTCCTCTATTCATCTATACACTCTGTATAGACATCTATACCTAAACACTCCTCTATTCATCTATACCCTCTGTATAGACATCTATACCTAAACACTGCTCTATTCATCTATACACTCTCTATAGACATCTATACCTAAACGCTCCTGTATTCATCTATACACCCTATATAGACATCTACACCTAAACACTCCTCTATTCATCTATACACCCTGTATAGAGATCTATACCTAAACACTCCTCTATTCATCTATACACTCTTTATAGACATCTATACCTAAACACTATTCTATTCATCTATACACTATATATAGACATTTATACTTAAACACTCCTCTATTCATCTAATCACTCTCTATAGACATCTATATCTAAACACTACTCTATTCATCTATACACTCTTTATAGACATCTATACCTACACACTCCTCTATTCATCTATACATTCTGTATAGACATCTATACCTAAACACTCCTCTATTCATCTATACACTATGTATAGACATCTATACCTAAACACTCCTCTTTTCATCTATACACCATATATAGACGTCTATACCTAAACACTCCTCTATTCATCTGTACACCATGTACAGACATCTATACCTAGACACTCCTCCATTCATCTATAAACTCTATATAGACGTCTATACCTAAACACACCTCTATTCATCTATACACCATATATAGACATCTATACCTAAACACTCCTCTATTCATCTATACACCATATATATATATATCTATACCTAAACACTCCTCTATTCATCTATACACTCTGTATAGACATCTATACCTAAACAGTCCTCTATTCATCTGTACACCATGTACAGACATCTATACCTAAAAACTCCTCTATTCATCTATACACTCTGTATAGACATCTATACCTAAACACTCCTCTATTCATCTATACCCTCTGTATAGACATCTAAACCTAAACACTCCTCTATTCATCTATACATTCTGTATAGACATCTATACCTAAACACTCCTCTAATCATCTATACACTATGTATAGACATCTATAACTAAACACTCCTCTATTCACCTATACACTATGTATAGACAACTATACCTAAACACTCCTCTATTCATCTGTACACTATGTATAGACATATATACCTAAACACTACTCTATTCATCTATACACCATATATAGACATCTATACCTAAACACTCCTCTATTCATCTGTACACCATGTACAGACATCTATACCTAAACACTCCTCTATTCATCTATACACTCTGTATAGACATCTATGCCTAAACACACCTCTATTCATCTATACGCTCTGTATAGACATCTATACCTAAACACTCCACTATTCATCGATACACTCTGTATAGACATCTATACCTAAACACTCCTCTATTCATCTATACACCATATACAGACATCTATACCTAAACACTCCTCTATTCATTTGTGAAACATGTACAGACATCTATACCTAAACACTCCTCTATTCATCTATACACCCTGTGTAGACATCTATACCTAAACACTCCTCTATTCATCTATACACTCTGTATAGACGTCTATACCTAAACACAACTATATTCATCTATACCCCATATATAGACATCTATACCTAAACACTCCTCTATTCATCTGTACACCATGTACAGACATCTATATCTAACACTCCTCTATTCATCTATACACTCTGTATAGACATCTATACCTAAACACTCCTCTATTCATCTATACACTCTGTATAGACATCTATACCTAAACACTCCTCTATTCATCTATACACTCTGTATAGACATCTATACCTAAACACTCCTCTATTCATCTATACACTCTGTATAGACATCTATACCTAAACACTCCTCTATTCATCTATACACTATGTATAGACATCTATGCCTAAACACACCTCTATTCATCTATACACCATATATAGACAACTATACCTAAACACTCCTCTATTCATCTGTACACCATATACAGACATCTATATCTAAACACTCAGTTATTCATCTATACACTCTGTATAGAAATGTATACCTAAACAATCCTCTATTCATCTATACACTCTGTATAGACATCTATACCTAAACACTCCTCTATTCATCTGTACACCATGTACAGACATCTATACCTAAACACTCCTCTATTCATCTATACACCCTGTATAGAGATCTATACCTAAACACTCCTCTATTCATCTATACGCTCTGTGTAGACATCTATACCTAAACGCTCCTGTATTCATCTATACACTTTGTATAGACATCTATACCTAAACACTCCTCTATTCATCTATACACTCGGTATAGACATCTATACCTAAACACTCCTCTATTCATCTATACACTATGTATAGACATCTATACCTAAACACTCCTCTTTTCATCTATACACCATATATAGACGTCTATACCTAAACACTCCTGTATTCATATGTACACCATGTACAGACATCTATACCTAGACACTCCTCCATTCATCTATAAACTCTATATAGACGTCTATACCTAAACACACCTCTATTCATCTATACACCATATATAGACATCTATACCTAAACACTCCTCTATTCATCTATACACCATATATAGATATCTATACCTAAACACTCCTCTATTCATCTATACACTCTGTATAGACATCTATACCTAAACAGTCCTCTATTCATCTGTACACCATGTACAGACATCTATACCTAAAAACTCCTCTATTCATCTATACAATCTGTATAGACATCTATACCTAAACACTCCTCTATTCATCTATACCCTCTGTATAGACATCTATACCTAAACACTGCTCTATTCATCTATACACTCTCTATAGACATCTATACCTAAACGCTCCTGTATTCATCTATACACCCTATATAGACATCTATATCTAAACACTCCTCTATTCATCTGTACACCATGTACAGACATCTACACCTAAACACTCCTCTATTCATCTATACACCCTGTATAGAGATCTATACCTAAACACTCCTCTATTCATCTATACACTCTTTATAGACATCTATACCTAAACACTATTCTATTCATCTATACACTATATATAGACATTTATACTTAAACACTCCTCTATTCATCTAATCACTCTCTATAGACATCTATATCTAAACATTACTCTATTCATCTATACACTCTGTATAGACATCTATACCTACACACTCCTCTATTCATCTATACATTCTGTATAGACATCTATACCTAAACACTCCTCTTTTCATCTATACACCATATATAGACGTCTATACCTAAACACTCCTCTATTCATCTGTACACCATGTACAGACATCTATACCTAGACACTCCTCCATTCATCTATAAACTCTATATAGACGTCTATACCTAAACACACCTCTATTCATCTATACACCATATATAGACATCTATACCTAAACAGTCCTCTATTCATCTATACACCATATATATGTATCTATACCTAAACACTCCTCTATTCATCTATACACTCTGTATAGACATCTATACCTAAACAGTCCTCTATTCATCTGTACACCATGTACAGACATCTATACCTAAAAACTCCTCTATTCATCTATACACTCTGTATAGACATCTATACCTAAACACTCCTCTATTCATCTATACCCTCTGTATAGACATCTATACCTAAACACTCCTCTATTCATCTATACACTCTCTATAGACATCTATACCTAAACGCTCCTGTATTCATCTATACACCCTATATAGACATCTATACCTAAACACTCCTCTATTCATCTGTACACCATGTACAGACATCTACACCTAAACACTCCTCTATTCATCTATACACCCTGTATAGAGATCTATACCTAAACACTCCTCTATTCATCTATACACTCTTTATAGACATCTATACCTAAACACTATTCTATTCATCTATACACTATATATAGACATTTATACTTAAACACTCCTCTATTCATCTAATCACTCTCTATAGACATCTATATCTAAACACTCCTCTATTCATCTATACACTCTGTATAGACATCTATACTTAAACACTCCTCTATTCATCTATACACTCTGCATAGACATCTATACCTAAACACTCCTCTATTCACCTATACACTATGTATAGACATCTATACCTAAACACTCCTCTATTCATCTATACACCCTATATAGACATCTATACCTAAACACTCCTCTATTCATCAATACACCATGTACAGACATCTACACCTAAACACTCCTCTATTCATCTATACACCCTGTATAGAGATCTATACCTAAACACTCCTCTATTCATCTATACACTCTTTATAGACATCTATACCTAAACACTATTCTATTCATCTATACACTATATATAGACATTTATACTTAAACACTCCTCTATTCATCTAATCAATCTCTATAGACATCTATACCTAAACACTCCTCTATTCATCTATACACTCGGTATAGACATCTATACCTAAACACTCCTCTATTCATCTATACACACTGTATAGACATCTATACCTAGACACTCCTCTATTCATCTATACACGCTGTATAGACATCTATACCTAAGCACTCCTCTATTCATCTATACACCATGTATAGACATCTATACCTAAACACTCCTCTATTCACCTATACACTACGTATAGATATATATACCTAAACACTCCTCTATTCATCTATACACCATATATAGACATATATACCTAAACACTCCTCTATTCATCTGTACACCATGTACAGACATCTACACCTAAACACTCCTCTATTCATCTATACACCCTGTATAGAGATCTATACCTAAACACTCCTCTATTCATCTGTACACTCTGTATAGACATCTATACCTAAACACTCCTCTATTCATCTATACACCATATATACACCTCTATACCTAAACACTCCTCTATTCATCTGTACACCATGTACAGACATCTATACCTAAACACTCCTCTATTCATCTATACACCCTGTATAGAGATCTATACCTAAACACTCCTCTATTCATCTATACACTCTGTGTAGACATCTATACCTAAACAGTCCTCTATTCATCTGTACACCATGTACAGACATCTATACCTAAAAACTCCTCTATTCATCTATACACTCTGTATAGACATCTATACCTAAACACTCCTCTATTCATCTATACCCTCTGTATAGACATCTATACCTAAACACTCCTCTATTCATCTATACACCCTGTATAGAGATCTATACCTAAACACTCCTCTATTCATCTATACACTCTTTATAGACATCTATACCTAAACACTATTCTATTCATCTATACACTATATATAGACATTTATACTTAAACACTCCTCTATTCATCTAATCACTCTCTATAGACATCTATATCTAAACACTCCTCTATTCATCTATACACTCTGTATAGACATCTATACTTAAACACTCCTCTATTCATCTATACACTCTGCATAGACATCTATACCTAAACACTCCTCTATTCACCTATACACTATGTATAGACATCTATACCTAAACACTCCTCTATTCATCTATACACCCTATATAGACATCTATACCTAAACACTCCTCTATTCATCAATACACCATGTACAGACATCTACACCTAAACACTCCTCTATTCATCTATACACCCTGTATAGAGATCTATACCTAAACACTCCTCTATTCATCTATACACTCTTCATAGACATCTATACCTAAACACTATTCTATTCATCTATACACTATATATAGACATTTATACTTAAACACTCCTCTATTCATCTATACATTCTGTATAGACATCTATACCTAAACACTCCTCTTTTCATCTATACACCATATATAGACGTCTATACCTAAACACTCCTCTATTCATCTGTACACCATGTACAGACATCTATACCTAGACACTCCTCCATTCATCTATAAACTCTATATAGACGTCTATACCTAAACACACCTCTATTCATCTATACACCATATATAGACATCTATACCTAAACAGTCCTCTATTCATCTATACACCATATATATATATATATATATCTATACCTAAACACTCCTCTATTCATCTATACACTCTGTATAGACATCTATACCTAAACAGTCCTCTATTCATCTGTACACCATGTACAGACATCTATACCTAAAAACTCCTCTATTCATCTATACACTCTGTATAGACATCTATACCTAAACACTCCTCTATTCATCTATACCCTCTGTATAGACATCTATACCTAAACACTCCTCTATTCATCTATACACTCTCTATAGACATCTATACCTAAACGCTCCTGTATTCATCTATACACCCTATATAGACATCTATACCTAAACACTCCTCTATTCATCTGTACACCATGTACAGACATCTACACCTAAACACTCCTCTATTCATCTATACACCCTGTATAGAGATCTATACCTAAACACTCCTCTATTCATCTATACACTCTGCATAGACATCTATACCTAAACACTCCTCTATTCACCTATACACTATGTATAGACATCTATACCTAAACACTCCTCTATTCATCTATACACCCTATACAGACATCTATACCTAAACACTCCTCTATTCATCAATACACCATGTACAGACATCTACACCTAAACACTCCTCTATTCATCTATACACCCTGTATAGAGATCTATACCTAAACACTCCTCTATTCATCTATACACTCTTCATAGACATCTATACCTAAACACTATTCTATTCATCTATACACTATATATAGACATTTATACTTAAACACTCCTCTATTCATCTATACATTCTGTATAGACATCTATACCTAAACACTCCTCTTTTCATCTATACACCATATATAGACGTCTATACCTAAACACTCCTCTATTCATCTGTACACCATGTACAGACATCTATACCTAGACACTCCTCCATTCATCTATAAACTCTATATAGACGTCTATACCTAAACAGTCCTCTATTCATCTATACACCATATATATATATATATATATATATCTATACCTAAACACTCCTCTATTCATCTATACACTCTGTATAGACATCTATACCTAAACAGTCCTCTATTCATCTGTACACCATGTACAGACATCTATACCTAAAAACTCCTCTATTCATCTATACACTCTGTATAGACATCTATACCTAAACACTCCTCTATTCATCTATACCCTCTGTATAGACATCTATACCTAAACACTCCTCTATTCATCTATACACTCTCTATAGACATCTATACCTAAACGCTCCTGTATTCATCTATACACCCTATATAGACATCTATACCTAAACACTCCTCTATTCATCTGTACACCATGTACAGACATCTACACCTAAACACTCCTCTATTCATCTATACACCCTGTATAGAGATCTATACCTAAACACTCCTCTATTCATCTATACACTCTTTATAGACATCTATACCTAAACACTATTCTATTCATCTATACACTATATATAGACATTTATACTTAAACACTCCTCTATTCATCTAATCACTCTCTATAGACATCTATATCTAAACACTCCTCTATTCATCTATACACTCTGTATAGACATCTATACTTAAACACTCCTCTATTCATCTATACACTCTGCATAGACATCTATACCTAAACACTCCTCTATTCACCTATACACTATGTATAGACATCTATACCTAAACACTCCTCTATTCATCTATACACCCTATATAGACATCTATACCTAAACACTCCTCTATTCATCAATACACCATGTACAGACATCTACACCTAAACACTCCTCTATTCATCTATACACCCTGTATAGAGATCTATACCTAAACACTCCTCTATTCATCTATACACTCTTTATAGACATCTATACCTAAACACTATTCTATTCATCTATACACTATATATAGACATTTATACTTAAACACTCCTCTATTCATCTAATCAATCTCTATAGACATCTATATCTAAACACTCCTCTATTCATCTATACACTCTGTATAGACATCTATACCTAGACACTCCTCTATTCATCTATACACTCTGTATAGACATCTATACCTAAACACTCCTCTATTCATCTATACACTCGGTATAGACATCTATACCTAAACACTCCTCTATTCATCTATACACACTGTATAGACATCTATACCTAGACACTCCTCTATTCATCTATACACGCTGTATAGACATCTATACCTAAGCACTCCTCTATTCATCTATACACCATGTATAGACATCTATACCTAAACACTCCTCTATTCACCTATACACTACGTATAGATATATATACCTAAACACTCCTCTATTCATCTATACACCATATATAGACATATATACCTAAACACTCCTCTATTCATCTGTACACCATGTACAGACATCTACACCTAAACACTCCTCTATTCATCTATACACCCTGTATAGAGATCTATACCTAAACACTCCTCTATTCATCTGTACACTCTGTATAGACATCTATACCTAAACACTCCTCTATTCATCTATACACCATATATACACCTCTATACCTAAACACTCCTCTATTCATCTGTACACCATGTACAGACATCTATACCTAAACACTCCTCTATTCATCTATACACCCTGTATAGAGATCTATACCTAAACACTCCTCTATTCATCTATACACTCTGTGTAGACATCTATACCTAAACAGTCCTCTATTCATCTGTACACCATGTACAGACATCTATACCTAAAAACTCCTCTATTCATCTATACACTCTGTATAGACATCTATACCTAAACACTCCTCTATTCATCTATACCCTCTGTATAGACATCTATACCTAAACACTCCTCTATTCATCTATACACCCTGTATAGAGATCTATACCTAAACACTCCTCTATTCATCTATACACTCTTTATAGACATCTATACCTAAACACTATTCTATTCATCTATACACTATATATAGACATTTATACTTAAACACTCCTCTATTCATCTAATCACTCTCTATAGACATCTATATCTAAACACTCCTCTATTCATCTATACACTCTGTATAGACATCTATACCTAAACACTCCTCTATTCATCTATAAACTCTATATAGACGTCTATACCTAAACACACCTCTCTTCATCTATACACCATATATAGACATCTATACCTAAACACTCCTCTATTCATCTATACACCCTATATAGACATCTATACCTAAACACTCCTCTATTCATCAATACACCATGTACAGACATCTACACCTAAACACTCCTCTATTCATCTATACACCCTGTATAGAGATCTATACCTAAACACTCCTCTATTCATCTATACACTCTTCATAGACATCTATACCTAAACACTATTCTATTCATCTATACACTCTGTATAGACATCTATACCTAAACACTCCTCTATTCATCTATACACACTGTATAGACATCTATACCTAGACACTCCTCTATTCATCTATACACGCTGTATAGACATCTATACCTAAGCACTCCTCTATTCATCTATACACCATGTATAGACATCTATACCTAAACACTCCTCTATTCACCTATACACTACGTATAGATATATATACCTAAACACTCCTCTATTCATCTATACACCATATATAGACATATATACCTAAACACTCCTCTATTCATCTATACACCATATATACACCTCTATACCTAAACACTCCTCTATTCATCTGTACACCATGTACAGACATCTATACCTAAACACTCCTCTATTCATCTATACACCCTGTATAGAGATCTATACCTAAACACTCCTCTATTCATCTATACACTCTGTGTAGACATCTATACCTAAACAGTCCTCTATTCATCTGTACACCATGTACAGACATCTATACCTAAAAACTCCTCTATTCATCTATACACTCTGTATAGACATCTATACCTAAACACTCCTCTATTCATCTATACCCTCTGTATAGACATCTATACCTAAACACTCCTCTATTCATCTATACACCCTGTATAGAGATCTATACCTAAACACTCCTCTATTCATCTATACACTCTTTATAGACATCTATACCTAAACACTATTCTATTCATCTATACACTATATATAGACATTTATACTTAAACACTCCTCTATTCATCTAATCACTCTCTATAGACATCTATATCTAAACACTCCTCTATTCATCTATACACTCTGTATAGACATCTATACTTAAACACTCCTCTATTCATCTATACACTCTGCATAGACATCTATACCTAAACACTCCTCTATTCACCTATACACTATGTATAGACATCTATACCTAAACACTCCTCTATTCATCTATACACCCTATATAGACATCTATACCTAAACACTCCTCTATTCATCAATACACCATGTACAGACATCTACACCTAAACACTCCTCTATTCATCTATACACCCTGTATAGAGATCTATACCTAAACACTCCTCTATTCATCTATACACTCTTCATAGACATCTATACCTAAACACTATTCTATTCATCTATACACTATATATAGACATTTATACTTAAACACTCCTCTATTCATCTATACATTCTGTATAGACATCTATACCTAAACACTCCTCTTTTCATCTATACACCATATATAGACGTCTATACCTAAACACTCCTCTATTCATCTGTACACCATGTACAGACATCTATACCTAGACACTCCTCCATTCATCTATAAACTCTATATAGACGTCTATACCTAAACACACCTCTATTCATCTATACACCATATATAGACATCTATACCTAAACAGTCCTCTATTCATCTATACACCATATATATATATATATATATATATCTATACCTAAACACTCCTCTATTCATCTATACACTCTGTATAGACATCTATACCTAAACAGTCCTCTATTCATCTGTACACCATGTACAGACATCTATACCTAAAAACTCCTCTATTCATCTATACACTCTGTATAGACATCTATACCTAAACACTCCTCTATTCATCTATACCCTCTGTATAGACATCTATACCTAAACACTCCTCTATTCATCTATACACTCTCTATAGACATCTATACCTAAACGCTCCTGTATTCATCTATACACCCTATATAGACATCTATACCTAAACACTCCTCTATTCATCTGTACACCATGTACAGACATCTACACCTAAACACTCCTCTATTCATCTATACACCCTGTATAGAGATCTATACCTAAACACTCCTCTATTCATCTATACACTCTGCATAGACATCTATACCTAAACACTCCTCTATTCACCTATACACTATGTATAGACATCTATACCTAAACACTCCTCTATTCATCTATACACCCTATATAGACATCTATACCTAAACACTCCTCTATTCATCAATACACCATGTACAGACATCTACACCTAAACACTCCTCTATTCATCTATACACCCTGTATAGAGATCTATACCTAAACACTCCTCTATTCATCTATACACTCTTCATAGACATCTATACCTAAACACTATTCTATTCATCTATACACTATATATAGACATTTATACTTAAACACTCCTCTATTCATCTATACATTCTGTATAGACATCTATACCTAAACACTCCTCTTTTCATCTATACACCATATATAGACGTCTATACCTAAACACTCCTCTATTCATCTGTACACCATGTACAGACATCTATACCTAGACACTCCTCCATTCATCTATAAACTCTATATAGACGTCTATACCTAAACAGTCCTCTATTCATCTATACACCATATATATATATATATATATATATATACCTAAACACTCCTCTATTCATCTATACACTCTGTATAGACATCTATACCTAAACAGTCCTCTATTCATCTGTACACCATGTACAGACATCTATACCTAAAAACTCCTCTATTCATCTATACACTCTGTATAGACATCTATACCTAAACACTCCTCTATTCATCTATACCCTCTGTATAGACATCTATACCTAAACACTCCTCTATTCATCTATACACTCTCTATAGACATCTATACCTAAACGCTCCTGTATTCATCTATACACCCTATATAGACATCTATACCTAAACACTCCTCTATTCATCTGTACACCATGTACAGACATCTACACCTAAACACTCCTCTATTCATCTATACACCCTGTATAGAGATCTATACCTAAACACTCCTCTATTCATCTATACACTCTTTATAGACATCTATACCTAAACACTATTCTATTCATCTATACACTATATATAGACATTTATACTTAAACACTCCTCTATTCATCTAATCACTCTCTATAGACATCTATATCTAAACACTCCTCTATTCATCTATACACTCTGTATAGACATCTATACTTAAACACTCCTCTATTCATCTATACACTCTGCATAGACATCTATACCTAAACACTCCTCTATTCACCTATACACTATGTATAGACATCTATACCTAAACACTCCTCTATTCATCTATACACCCTATATAGACATCTATACCTAAACACTCCTCTATTCATCAATACACCATGTACAGACATCTACACCTAAACACTCCTCTATTCATCTATACACCCTGTATAGAGATCTATACCTAAACACTCCTCTATTCATCTATACACTCTTTATAGACATCTATACCTAAACACTATTCTATTCATCTATACACTATATATAGACATTTATACTTAAACACTCCTCTATTCATCTAATCAATCTCTATAGACATCTATATCTAAACACTCCTCTATTCATCTATACACTCTGTATAGACATCTATACCTAGACACTCCTCTATTCATCTATACACTCTGTATAGACATCTATACCTAAACACTCCTCTATTCATCTATACACTCGGTATAGACATCTATACCTAAACACTCCTCTATTCATCTATACACACTGTATAGACATCTATACCTAGACACTCCTCTATTCATCTATACACGCTGTATAGACATCTATACCTAAGCACTCCTCTATTCATCTATACACCATGTATAGACATCTATACCTAAACACTCCTCTATTCACCTATACACTACGTATAGATATATATACCTAAACACTCCTCTATTCATCTATACACCATATATAGACATATATACCTAAACACTCCTCTATTCATCTGTACACCATGTACAGACATCTACACCTAAACACTCCTCTATTCATCTATACACCCTGTATAGAGATCTATACCTAAACACTCCTCTATTCATCTGTACACTCTGTATAGACATCTATACCTAAACACTCCTCTATTCATCTATACACCATATATACACCTCTATACCTAAACACTCCTCTATTCATCTGTACACCATGTACAGACATCTATACCTAAACACTCCTCTATTCATCTATACACCCTGTATAGAGATCTATACCTAAACACTCCTCTATTCATCTATACACTCTGTGTAGACATCTATACCTAAACAGTCCTCTATTCATCTGTACACCATGTACAGACATCTATACCTAAAAACTCCTCTATTCATCTATACACTCTGTATAGACATCTATACCTAAACACTCCTCTATTCATCTATACCCTCTGTATAGACATCTATACCTAAACACTCCTCTATTCATCTATACACCCTGTATAGAGATCTATACCTAAACACTCCTCTATTCATCTATACACTCTTTATAGACATCTATACCTAAACACTATTCTATTCATCTATACACTATATATAGACATTTATACTTAAACACTCCTCTATTCATCTAATCACTCTCTATAGACATCTATATCTAAACACTCCTCTATTCATCTATACACTCTGTATAGACATCTATACCTAAACACTCCTCTATTCATCTATAAACTCTATATAGACGTCTATACCTAAACACACCTCTCTTCATCTATACACCATATATAGACATCTATACCTAAACACTCCTCTATTCATCTATACACCCTATATAGACATCTATACCTAAACACTCCTCTATTCATCAATACACCATGTACAGACATCTACACCTAAACACTCCTCTATTCATCTATACACCCTGTATAGAGATCTATACCTAAACACTCCTCTATTCATCTATACACTCTTCATAGACATCTATACCTAAACACTATTCTATTCATCTATACACTCTGTATAGACATCTATACCTAAACACTCCTCTATTCATCTATACACACTGTATAGACATCTATACCTAGACACTCCTCTATTCATCTATACACGCTGTATAGACATCTATACCTAAGCACTCCTCTATTCATCTATACACCATGTATAGACATCTATACCTAAACACTCCTCTATTCACCTATACACTACGTATAGATATATATACCTAAACACTCCTCTATTCATCTATACACCATATATAGACATATATACCTAAACACTCCTCTATTCATCTGTACACCATGTACAGACATCTACACCTAAACACTCCTCTATTCATCTATACACCCTGTATAGAGATCTATACCTAAACACTCCTCTATTCATCTGTACACCATGTACAGACATCTACACCTAAACACTCCTCTATTCATCTATACACCATGTACAGACATCTATACCTAAACACTCCTCTATTCATCTATACACCCTGTATAGAGATCTATACCTAAACACTCCTCTATTCATCTATACACTCTGTGTAGACATCTATACCTAAACGCTCCTGTATTCATCTATACACTTTGTATAGACATCTATACCTAAACACTCCTCTATTCATCTATACACTCGGTATAGACATCTATACCTAAACACTCCTCTATTCATCTATACACACTGTATAGACATCTATACCTAGACACTCCTCTATTCATCTATACACGCTGTATAGACATCTATACCTAAGCACTCCTCTATTCATCTATACACCATGTATAGACATCTATACCTAAACACTCCTCTATTCACCTATACACTACGTATAGATATCTATACCTAAACACTCCTCTATTCATCTATACACTCGGTATAGACATCTATACCTACACACTCCTCTATTCATCTATACACTGTATAGACATCTATACCTACACACTCCTCTATTCATCTATACACTGTATAGACATCTATACCTAGACACTCCTCTATTCATCTATACATGCTGTACAGACATCTATACCTAAGCACTCCTCTATTCATCTATACACCATGTATAGACATCTATACCTAAACACTCCTCTATTCACCTATACACTACGTATAGATATCTATACCTAAAAACTCCTCTATTCATCCATACACCATATATAGACATATATACCTAAACACTCCTCTATTCATCTGTACACCATGTACAGACATCTACACCTAAACACTCCTCTATTCATCTATACACCCTGTATAGAGATCTATACCTAAACACTCTTCTATTCTTCTATAAACTCTGTATAGACGTCTATACCTAAACACACCTATATTCATCTATACACCATATATAGACATCTATACCTAAACACTCTTCTATTCATCTGTACACCATGTACAGACATCTATACCTAGACACTCCTCTATTCATCTATACACTCTGTATAGACATCTATACCTAAACACTCCTCTATTCATCTATACACTATGTATAGACATCTATACCTAAACACTCATCTATTCATCTATAAACCCTGTATAGACATCTATACCTAAACACTCCTCTATTCATCTATACATTCTGTATAGACATCTATACCTAAACACTCCTCTATTCATCTATACATTCTGTATAGACATATATACCTAAACACTCCTCTATTCATCTATAAACTCTATATAGACGTCTATACCTAAACACACCTCTCTTCATCTATACACCATATATAGACATCTATACCTAAACACTCCTCTATTCATCTGTAGACCATGTACAGACATCTATACCTAGACACTCCTCTATTCATCTATACACTTTGTATAGACAGCTATACCTAAACACTCCTCCATTCATCTATACACTCTGTATAAACATCTATACCTAAACACTCCTCTATTCATCTATACACTCTGTATAGACATCTATACCTAAACACTCCTCTATTCATCTATACACTCTGTATAGATATCTATACCTAAACACTCCTCTATTCACCTATAAACTATGTATAGACATCTATACCTAAACACTCCTCTATTCATCTATACATTCTGTATAGACATCTATACCTAAACACTCCTCTATTCATCTATACACTATGTATAGACATCTATACCTAAACACTCCTCTATTCATCTATACACCATATATAGACATCTATACCTAAACACTCCTCTATTCATCTGTACACCATGTACAGACATCTATACCTAGACACTCCTCTATTCATCTATACACTTTGTATAGACAGCTATACCTAAACACTCCTCCATTCATCTATACACCCTGTATAAACATCTATACCTAAACACTCCTCTATTCATCTATACACCCTGTATAGACATCTAAACCTAAACACTCCTCTATTCATCTATACATTCTGTATAGACATCTATACCTAAACACTCCTCTAATCATCTATACACTATGTATAGACAACTATAACTAAACACTCCTCTATTCACCTATACACTATGTATAGACATATATACCTAAACACTCCTCTATTCATCTATACACTATGTATAGACATATATACCTAAACACTACTCTATTCATCTATACACCATATATAGACATCTATACCTAAACACTCCTCTATTCATCTGTACACCATGTACAGACATCTATACCTAAACACTCCTCTATTCATCTATACACTCTGTATAGACATCTATGCCTAAACACACCTCTATTCATCTATACGCTCTGTATAGACATCTATACCTAAACACTCCACTATTCATCGATACACTCTGTATAGACATCTATACCTAAACACTCCTCTATTCATCTATACACCATATACAGACATCTATACCTAAACACTCCTCTATTCATTTGTGAAACATGTACAGACATCTATACCTAAACACTCCTCTGTTCATCTATACACCCTGTGTAGACATCTATACCTAAACACTCCTCTATTCATCTATACACTCTGTATAGACGTCTATACCTAAACACAACTATATTCATCTATACACCATATATAGACATCTATACCTAAACACTCATCTATTCATCTGTACACCATGTACAGACATCTATATCTAAACACTCCTCTATTCATCTATACACTCTGTATAGACATCTATACCTAAACACTCCTCTATTCATCTATACACTCTGTATAGACATCTATACCTAAACATTCCTCTATTCATCTATACACTCTGTATAGACATCTATACCTAAACACTCCTCTATTCATCTATACACTATGTATAGACATCTATACCTAAACACACCTCTATTCATCTATACACCATATATAGACAACTATACCTAAACACTCCTCTATTCATCTGTACACCATGTACAGACATCTATATCTAAACACTCCTCTATTCATCTATACACTCTGTATAGAAATTTATACCTAAACCATCCTCTATTCATCTGTACACCATATACAGACATCTATACCTAAAAACTCCTCTATTCATCTATACACTCTGTATAGACATCTATACCTAAACACTCCTCTATTCATCTATACACTCTCTATAGACATCTATACCTAAACGCTCCTGTATTCATCTATACACTTTGTATAGACATCTATACCTAAAGACTCCTCTATTCATCTATACACTCGGTATAGACATCTATACCTAAACACTCCTCTATTCATCTATACACACTGTATAGACATCTATACCTAGACACTCCTCTATTCATCTATACACGCTGTATAGACATCTATACCTAAGCACTCCTCTATTCATCTATACACCATGTATAGACATCTATACCTAAACACTCTCTATTCACCTATACACTACGTATAGATATCTATACCTAAACACTCCTCTATTCATCTATACACCATATATAGACATATATACCTAAACACTCCTCTATTCATCTATACACCCTGTATAGAGATCTATACCTAAACACTCCTCTATTCATCTATACACTCTGTGTAGACATCTATACCTAAACGCTCCTGTATTCATCTATACACTTTGTATAGACATCTATACCTAAATACTCCTCTATTCATCTATACACTCGGTATAGACATCTATACCTAAACACTCCTCTATTCATCTATACACACTGTATAGACATCTATACCTAGACACTCCTCTATTCACCTATACACTCTGTGTAGACATCTATACCTAGACACTATTCTAT
This sequence comes from Lampris incognitus, assembly GCF_029633865.1. Taxonomy (NCBI): domain Eukaryota; kingdom Metazoa; phylum Chordata; class Actinopteri; order Lampriformes; family Lampridae; genus Lampris; species Lampris incognitus. Next base: position 66,746,530 of record NC_079212.1, on the reverse strand, counting down.
TCATCTATACACTATGTATAGACATCTATACTTAAACTCTCCTCTATTCATCTATACACTCTGCATAGACATCTATACCTAAACACTCCTCTATTCACCTATACACTATGTGTAGACATCTATACCTAAACACTCCTCTATTCATCTATACACCCTATATAGACATCTATACCTAAACACTCCTCTATTCATCTGTACACCATGTACAGACATCTACACCTAAACACTCCTCTATTCATCTATACACCCTGTTTAGAGATCTATACCTAAACACTCCTCTATTCATCTATACACTCTTTATAGACATCTATACCTAAACACTATTCTATTCATCTATACACTATATATAGACATTTATACTTAAACACTCCTCTATTCATCTAATCACTCTCTATAGATATCTATATCTAAACACTCCTCTATTCATCTATACACTCTGTATAGACATCTATACTTAAACACTCCTCTATTCATCTATACACTCTGCATAGACATATATACCTAAACACTCCTCTATTCACCTATACACTATGTATAGACATCTATACCTAAACACTCCTCTATTCATCTATGCACCCTATATAGACATCTATACCTAAACACTCCTCTATTCATCAATACACCATGTACAGACATCTACACCTAAACACTCCTCTATTCATCTATACACCCAGTATAGAGATCTATACCTAAACACTATTCTATTCATCTATACACTATATATAGACATTTATACTTAAACACTCCTCTATTCATCTAATCACTCTCTATAGACATCTATATCTAAACACTCCTCTATTCATCTATACACTCTGTATAGACATCTATACCTAGACACTCCTCTATTCATCTATACACGCTGTATAGACATCTATACCTAAGCACTCCTCAATTCATCTATACACCATGTATAGACATCTATACCTAAACACTCCTCTATTCACCTATACACTACGTATAGATATCTATACCTAAACACTCCTCTATTCATCTATACACCATATATAGACATATATACCTAAACACTCCTCTATTCATCTATACACCCTGTATAGAGATCTATACCTAAACACTCCTCTATTCATCTATACACTCTGTGTAGACATCTATACCTAAACGCTCCTGTATTCATCTATACACTTTGTATAGACATCTATACCTAAACACTCCTCTATTCATCTATACACTCGGTATAGACATCTATACCTAAACACTCCTCTATTCATCTATACACACTGTATAGACATCTATACCTAGACACTCCTCTATTCATCTATACACGCTGTATAGACATCTATACCTAAGCACTCCTCTATTCATCTATACACCATGTATAGACATCTATACCTAAACACTCCTCTATTCACCTATACACTACGTGTAGATATCTATACCTAAACACTCCTCTATTCATCTATACACTCGGTATAGACATCTATACCTAAACACTCCTCTATTCATCTATACACACTGTATAGACATATATACCTAGACACTCCTCTATTCATCTATACACGCTGTATAGACATCTATACCTAAGCACTCCTCTATTCATCTATACACCATGTATAGACATCTACACCTAAACACTCCTCTATTCACCTATACACTACGTATAGATATCTTTACCTAAACACTCCTCTATTCATCTATACACCATATATAGACATATATACCTAAACACTCCTCTATTCATCTGTACACCATGTACAGACATCTACACCTAAACACTCCTCTATTCATCTATACACCCTGTATAGAGATCTATACCTAAACACTCCTCTATTCATCTATAAACTCTGTATAGACATCTATACCTAAACACTCCTCTATTCATATATACACCATATATACACATCTATACCTAAACACACCTCTATTCATCTGTACACCATGTACAGACATATATACCTAAACACTCCTCTATTCATCTATACACCCTGTATAGAGATCTATACCTAAACACTCCTCTATTCATCTATACACTCTGTGTAGACATCTATACCTAGACACTATTCTATTCATCTATACACTATGTATAGACATCTATACTTAAACACTCCTCTATTCATCTATACACCCTGTATAAACATCTATACCTAAACACTCCTCTATTCATCTATACACCCTGTATAGACATCTAAACCTAAACACTCCTCTATTCATCTATACATTCTGTATAGACATCTATACCTAAACACTCCTCTAATCATCTATACACTATGTATAGACATCTATAACTAAACACTCCTCTATTCACCTATACACTATGTATAGACATATATACCTAAACACTCCTCTATTCATCTATACACTATGTATAGACATATATACCTAAGCACTACTCTATTCATCTATACACCATATATAGACATCTATACCTAAACACTCCTCTATTCATCTGTACACCATGTACAGATATCTATACCTAAACACTCCTCTATTCATCTATACACTCTGTATAGACATCTATGCCTAAACACACCTCTATTCATCTATACGCTCTGTATAGACATCTATACCTAAACACTCCACTATTCATCGATACACTCTGTATAGACATCTATACCTAAACACTCCTCTATTCATCTATACACCATATACAGACATCTATACCTAAACACTCCTCTATTCATTTGTGAAACATGTACAGACATCTATACCTAAACACTCCTCTGTTCATCTATACACCCTGTGTAGACATCTATACCTAAACACTCCTCTATTCATCTATACACTCTGTATAGACGTCTATACCTAAACACAACTATATTCATCTATACACCATATATAGACATCTATACCTAAACACTCCTCTATTCATCTGTACACCATGTACAGACATCTATATCTAAACACTCCTCTATTCATCTATACACTCTGTATAGACATCTATACCTAAACACTCCTCTATTCATCTATACACTCTGTATAGACATCTATACCTAAACATTCCTCTATTCATCTATACACTCTGTATAGACATCTATACCTAAACACTCCTCTATTCATCTATACACTATGTATAGACATCTATACCTAAACACACCTCTATTCATCTATACACCATATATAGACAACTATACCTAAACACTCCTCTATTCATCTGTACACCATGTACAGACATCTATATCTAAACACTCCTCTATTCATCTATACACTCTGTATAGAAATTTATACCTAAACCATCCTCTATTCATCTGTAAACCATATACAGACATCTATACCTAAAAACTCCTCTATTCATCTATACACTCTGTATAGACATCTATACCTAAACACTCCTCTATTCATCTATACACTCTCTATAGACATCTATACCTAAACGCGACTGTATTCATCTATACACTTTGTATAGACATCTATACCTAAACACTCCTCTATTCATCTATACACTCGGTATAGACATCTATACCTAAACACTCCTCTATTCATCTATACACACTGTATAGACATCTATACCTAGACACTCCTCTATTCATCTATACACGCTGTATAGACATCTATACCTAAGCACTCCTCTATTCATCTATACACCATGTATAGACATCTATACCTAAACACTCCTCTATTCACCTATACACTACGTATAGATATCTATACCTAAACACTCCTCTATTCATCTATACACCATATATAGACATATATACCTAAACACTCCTCTATTCATCTATACACCCTGTATAGAGATCTATACCTAAACACTCCTCTATTCATCTATACACTCTGTGTAGACATCTATACCTAAACGCTCCTGTATTCATCTATACACTTTGTATAGACATCTATACCTAAACACTCCTCTATTCATCTATACACACTGTATAGACATCTATACCTAAACACTCCTCTATTCATCTATACACACTGTATAGACATCTATACCTAGACACTCCTCTATTCATCTATACACGCTGTATAGACATCTATACCTAAGCACTCCTCTATTCATCTATACACCATGTATAGACATCTATACCTAAACACTCCTCTATTCACCTATACACTACGTGTAGATATCTATACCTAAACACTCCTCTATTCATCTATACACTCGGTATAGACATCTATACCTAAACACTCCTCTATTCATCTATACACACTGTATAGACATCTATACCTAGACACTCCTCTATTCATCTATACACGCTGTATAGACATCTATACCTAAGCACTCCTCTATTCATCTATACACCATGTATAGACATCTATACCTAAACACTCCTCTATTCACCTATACACTACGTATAGATATCTTTACCTAAACACTCCTCTATTCATCTATACACCATATATAGACATATATACCTAAACACTCCTCTATTCATCTGTACACCATGTACAGACATCTACACCTAAACACTCCTCTATTCATCTATACACTTTGTATAGACAGCTATACCTAAACACTCCTCCATTCATCTATACACCCTGTATAAACATCTATACCTAAACACTCCTCTATTCATCTATACACCCTTTATAGACATCTAAACCTAAACACTCCTCTATTCATCTATACATTCTGTATAGACATCTATACCTAAACACTCCTCTAATCATCTATACACTATGTATAGACATCTATAACTAAACACTCCTCTATTCACCTATACACTATGTATAGACATATATACCTAAACACTCCTCTATTCATCTATACACTATGTATAGACATATATACCTAAACACTACTCTATTCATCTATACACCATATATAGACATCTATACCTAAACACTCCTCTATTCATCTGTACACCATGTACAGACATCTATACCTAGACACTCCTCCATTCATCTATAAACTCTATATAGACGTCTATACCTAAACACACCTCTATTCATCTATACACCATATATAGACATCTATACCTAAACACTCCTCTATTCATCTATACACCATATATTGATATCTATACCTAAACACTCCTCTATTCATCTATACACTCTGTATAGACATCTATACCTAAACAGTCCTCTATTCATCTGTACACCATGTACAGACATCTATACCTAAAAACTCCTCTATTCATCTATACACTCTGTATAGACATCTATACCTAAACACTCCTCTATTCATCTATACCCTCTGTATAGACATCTATACCTAAACACTCCTCTATTCATCTATACACTCTCTATAGACATCTATACCTAAACGCTCCTGTATTCATCTATACACCATATATAGACAACTATACCTAAACACTCCTCTATTCATCTGTACACCATGTACAGACATCTATATCTAAACACTCCTCTATTCATCTATACACTCTGTATAGAAATTTATACCTAAACCATCCTCTATTCATCTGTACACCATATACAGACATCTATACCTAAAAACTCCTCTATTCATCTATACACTCTGTATAGACATCTATACCTAAACACTCCTCTATTCATCTATACACTCTCTATAGACATCTATACCTAAACGCTCCTGTATTCATCTATACACTTTGTATAGACATCTATACCTAAACACTCCTCTATTCATCTATACACTCGGTATAGACATCTATACCTAAACACTCCTCTATTCATCTATACACACTGTATAGACATCTATACCTAGACACTCCTCTATTCATCTATACACGCTGTATAGACATCTATACCTAAGCACTCCTCTATTCATCTATACACCATGTATAGACATCTATACCTAAACACTCTCTATTCACCTATACACTACGTATAGATATCTATACCTAAACACTCCTCTATTCATCTATACACCATATATAGACATATATACCTAAACACTCCTCTATTCATCTATACACCCTGTATAGAGATCTATACCTAAACACTCCTCTATTCATCTATACACTCTGTGTAGACATCTATACCTAAACGCTCCTGTATTCATCTATACACTTTGTATAGACGTCTATACCTAAATACTCCTCTATTCATCTATACACTCGGTATAGACATCTATACCTAAACACTCCTCTATTCATCTATACACACTGTATAGACATCTATACCTAGACACTCCTCTATTCACCTATACACTCTGTGTAGACATCTATACCTAGACACTATTCTATTCATCTATACACTATGTATAGACATCTATACTTAAACTCTCCTCTATTCATCTATACACTCTGCATAGACATCTATACCTAAACACTCCTCTATTCACCTATACACTATGTGTAGACATCTATACCTAAACACTCCTCTATTCATCTATACACCCTATATAGACATCTATACCTAAACACTCCTCTATTCATCTGTACACCATGTACAGACATCTACACCTAAACACTCCTCTATTCATCTATACACCCTGTTTAGAGATCTATACCTAAACACTCCTCTATTCATCTATACACTCTTTATAGACATCTATACCTAAACACTATTCTATTCATCTATACACTATATATAGACATTTATACTTAAACACTCCTCTATTCATCTAATCACTCTCTATAGATATCTATATCTAAACACTCCTCTATTCATCTATACACTCTGTATAGACATCTATACTTAAACACTCCTCTATTCATCTATACACTCTGCATAGACATATATACCTAAACACTCCTCTATTCACCTATACACTATGTATAGACATCTATACCTAAACACTCCTCTATTCATCTATGCACCCTATATAGACATCTATACCTAAACACTCCTCTATTCATCAATACACCATGTACAGACATCTACACCTAAACACTCCTCTATTCATCTATACACCCAGTATAGAGATCTATACCTAAACACTATTCTATTCATCTATACACTATATATAGACATTTATACTTAAACACTCCTCTATTCATCTAATCACTCTCTATAGACATCTATATCTAAACACTCCTCTATTCATCTATACACTCTGTATAGACATCTATACCTAGACACTCCTCTATTCATCTATACACGCTGTATAGACATCTATACCTAAGCACTCCTCAATTCATCTATACACCATGTATAGACATCTATACCTAAACACTCCTCTATTCACCTATACACTACGTATAGATATATATACCTAAACACTCCTCTATTCATCTATACACCATATATAGACATATATACCTAAACACTCCTCTATTCATCTATACACCCTGTATAGAGATCTATACCTAAACACTCCTCTATTCATCTATACACTCTGTGTAGACATCTATACCTAAACGCTCCTGTATTCATCTATACACTTTGTATAGACATCTATACCTAAACACTCCTCTATTCATCTATACACTCGGTATAGACATCTATACCTAAACACTCCTCTATTCATCTATACACACTGTATAGACATCTATACCTAGACACTCCTCTATTCATCTATACACGCTGTATAGACATCTATACCTAAGCACTCCTCTATTCATCTATACACCATGTATAGACATCTATACCTAAACACTCCTCTATTCACCTATACACTACGTGTAGATATCTATACCTAAACACTCCTCTATTCATCTATACACTCGGTATAGACATCTATACCTAAACACTCCTCTATTCATCTATACACACTGTATAGACATATATACCTAGACACTCCTCTATTCATCTATACACGCTGTATAGACATCTATACCTAAGCACTCCTCTATTCATCTATACACCATGTATAGACATCTATACCTAAACACTCCTCTATTCACCTATACACTACGTATAGATATCTTTACCTAAACACTCCTCTATTCATCTATACACCATATATAGACATATATACCTAAACACTCCTCTATTCATCTGTACACCATGTACAGACATCTACACCTAAACACTCCTCTATTCATCTATACACCCTGTATAGAGATCTATACCTAAACACTCCTCTATTCATCTATAAACTCTGTATAGACATCTATACCTAAACACTCCTCTATTCATCTATACACCATATATACACATCTATACCTAAACACTCCTCTATTCATCTGTACACCATGTACAGACATCTATACCTAAACACTCCTCTATTCATCTATACACCCTGTATAGAGATCTATACCTAAACACTCCTCTATTCATCTATACACTCTGTGTAGACATCTATACCTAGACACTATTCTATTCATCTATACACTATGTATAGACATCTATACTTAAACACTCCTCTATTCATCTATACACCCTGTATAAACATCTATACCTAAACACTCCTCTATTCATCTATACACCCTGTATAGACATCTAAACCTAAACACTCCTCTATTCATCTATACATTCTGTATAGACATCTATACCTAAACACTCCTCTAATCATCTATACACTATGTATAGACATCTATAACTAAACACTCCTCTATTCACCTATACACTATGTATAGACATATATACCTAAACACTCCTCTATTCATCTATACACTATGTATAGACATATATACCTAAGCACTACTCTATTCATCTATACACCATATATAGACATCTATACCTAAACACTCCTCTATTCATCTGTACACCATGTACAGACATCTATACCTAAACACTCCTCTATTCATCTATACACTCTGTATAGACATCTATGCCTAAACACACCTCTATTCATCTATACGCTCTGTATAGACATCTATACCTAAACACTCCACTATTCATCGATACACTCTGTATAGACATCTATACCTAAACACTCCTCTATTCATCTATACACCATATACAGACATCTATACCTAAACACTCCTCTATTCATTTGTGAAACATGTACAGACATCTATACCTAAACACTCCTCTGTTCATCTATACACCCTGTGTAGACATCTATACCTAAACACTCCTCTATTCATCTATACACTCTGTATAGACGTCTATACCTAAACACAACTATATTCATCTATACACCATATATAGACATCTATACCTAAACACTCCTCTATTCATCTGTACACCATGTACAGACATCTATATCTAAACACTCCTCTATTCATCTATACACTCTATATAGACATCTATACCTAAACACTCCTCTATTCATCTATACACTCTGTATAGACATCTATACCTAAACACTCCTCTATTCATCTATACACTCTGTATAGACATCTATACCTAAACATTCCTCTATTCATCTATACACTCTGTATAGACATCTATACCTAAACACTCCTCTATTCATCTATACACTATGTATAGACATCTATACCTAAACACACCTCTATTCATCTATACACCATATATAGACAACTATACCTAAACACTCCTCTATTCATCTGTACACCATGTACAGACATCTATATCTAAACACTCCTCTATTCATCTATACACTCTGTATAGAAATTTATACCTAAACCATCCTCTATTCATCTGTAAACCATATACAGACATCTATACCTAAAAACTCCTCTATTCATCTATACACTCTGTATAGACATCTATACCTAAACACTCCTCTATTCATCTATACACTCTCTATAGACATCTATACCTAAACGCGACTGTATTCATCTATACACTTTGTATAGACATCTATACCTAAACACTCCTCTATTCATCTATACACTCGGTATAGACATCTATACCTAAACACTCCTCTATTCATCTATACACACTGTATAGACATCTATACCTAGACACTCCTCTATTCATCTATACACGCTGTATAGACATCTATACCTAAGCACTCCTCTATTCATCTATACACCATGTATAGACATCTATACCTAAACACTCCTCTATTCACCTATACACTACGTATAGATATCTATACCTAAACACTCCTCTATTCATCTATACACCATATATAGACATATATACCTAAACACTCCTCTATTCATCTATACACCCTGTATAGAGATCTATACCTAAACACTCCTCTATTCATCTATACACTCTGTGTAGACATCTATACCTAAACGCTCCTGTATTCATCTATACACTTTGTATAGACATCTATACCTAAACACTCCTCTATTCATCTATACACACTGTATAGACATCTATACCTAAACACTCTTCTATTCATCTATACACACTGTATAGACATCTATACCTAGACACTCCTCTATTCATCTATACACGCTGTATAGACATCTATACCTAAGCACTCCTCTATTCATCTATACACCATGTATAGACATCTATACCTAAACACTCCTCTATTCACCTATACACTACGTGTAGATATCTATACCTAAACACTCCTCTATTCATCTATACACTCGGTATAGACATCTATACCTAAACACTCCTCTATTCATCTATACACACTGTATAGACATCTATACCTAGACACTCCTCTATTCATCTATACACGCTGTATAGACATCTATACCTAAGCACTCCTCTATTCATCTATACACCATGTATAGACATCTATACCTAAACGCTCCTCTATTCACCTATACACTACGTATAGATATCTTTACCTAAACACTCCTCTATTCATCTATACACCATATATAGACATATATACCTAAACACTCCTCTATTCATCTGTACACCATGTACAGACATCTACACCTAAACACTCCTCTATTCATCTATACACTTTGTATAGACAGCTATACCTAAACACTCCTCCATTCATCTATACACCCTGTATAAACATCTATACCTAAACACTCCTCTATTCATCTATACACCCTGTATAGACATCTAAACCTAAACACTCCTCTATTCATCTATACATTCTGTATAGACATCTATACCTAAACACTCCTCTAATCATCTATACACTATGTATAGACATCTATAACTAAACACTCCTCTATTCACCTATACACTATGTATAGACATATATACCTAAACACTCCTCTATTCATCTATACACTATGTATAGACATATATACCTAAACACTACTCTATTCATCTATACACCATATATAGACATCTATACCTAAACACTCCTCTATTCATCTGTACACCATGTACAGACATCTATACCTAGACACTCCTCCATTCATCTATAAACTCTATATAGACGTCTATACCTAAACACACCTCTATTCATCTATACACCATATATAGACATCTATACCTAAACACTCCTCTATTCATCTATACACCATATATAGATATCTATACCTAAACACTCCTCTATTCATCTATACACTCTGTATAGACATCTATACCTAAACAGTCCTCTATTCCACTGTACACCATGTACAGACATCTATACCTAAAAACTCCTCTATTCATCTATACACTCTGTATAGACATCTATACCTAAACACTCCTCTATTCATCTATACCCTCTGTATAGACATCTATACCTAAACACTCCTCTATTCATCTATACACTCTCTATAGACATCTATACCTAAACGCTCCTGTATTCATCTATACACCCTATATAGACATCTATACCTAAACACTCCTCTATTCATCTGTACACCATGTACAGACATCTACACCTAAACACTCCTCTATTCATCTATACACACTGTATAGACATCTATACCTAGACACTCCTCTATTCATCTATACACGCTGTATAGACATCTATACCTAAGCACTCCTCTATTCATCTATACACCATGTATAGACATCTATACCTAAACACTCCTCTATTCACCTATACACTACGTATAGATATCTTTACCTAAACACTCCTCTATTCATCTATATACCATATATAGACATATATACCTAAACACTCCTCTATTCATCTGTACACCATGTACAGACATCTACACCTAAACACTCCTCTATTCATCTATACACTTTGTATAGACATCTATACCTAAACACTCCTCTATTCATCTATACCCTCTGTATAGACATCTATACCTAAACACTCCTCTATTCATCTATACACTCTCTATAGACATCTATACCTAAACGCTCCTGTATTCATCTATACACCCTATATAGACATCTATACCTAAACACTCCTCTATTCATCAATACACCATGTACAGACATCTACACCTAAACACTCCTCTATTCATCTATACACCCTGTATAGAGATCTATACCTAAACACTCCTCTATTCATCTATACACTCTTTATAGACATCTTTACCTAAACACTATTCTATTCATCTATACACTATATATAGACATTTATACTTAAACACTCCTCTATTCATCTAATCACTCTCTATAGACATCTATATCTAAACACTCCTCTATTCATCTATACACTCTGTATAGACATCTATACCTAGACACTCCTCTATTCATCTATACACTCTGTATAGACATCTATACCTAAACACTCCTCTATTCATCTATACACTCGGTATAGACATCTATACCTAAACACTCCTCTATTCATCTATACACACTGTATAGACATCTATACCTAGACACTCCTCTATTCATCTATACACGCTGTATAGACATCTATACCTAAGCACTCCTCTATTCATCTATACACCATGTATAGACATCTATACCTAAACACTCCTCTATTCACCTATACACTACGTATAGATATATATACCTAAACACTCCTCTATTCATCTATACACCATATATAGACATATATACCTAAACACTCCTCTATTCATCTGTACACCATGTACAGACATCTACACCTAAACACTCCTCTATTCATCTATACACCCTGTATAGAGATCTATACCTAAACACTCCTTTATTCATCTATACACTCTGTATAGACATCTATACCTAAACACTCCTCTATTCATCTATACACTCTGTATAGACATCTATACACCTAAACCCTCCTCTATTCATCTATACACTATGTATAGACATCTATACCTAAACACACCTCTATTCATCTATACACCATATATAGACAACTATACCTAAACACTCCTCTATTCATCTGTACACCATGTACAGACATCTATATCTAAACACTCCTCTATTCATCTATACACTCTGTATAGAAATGTATACCTAAACAATCCTCTATTCATCTGTACACCATATACAGACATCTATACCTAAAAACTCCTCTATTCATCTATACACTCTGTATAGACATCTATACCTAAACACTCCTCTATTCATCTATACACTCTCTATAGTCATCTATACCTAAACGCTCCTGTATTCATCTATACACTTTGTATAGACATCTATACCTAAACACTCCTTTATTCATCTATACACTCGGTATAGACATCTATACCTAAACACTCCTCTATTCATCTATACACACTGTATAGACATCTATACCTAGACACTCCTCTATTCATCTATACACGCTGTACAGACATCTATACCTAAGCACTCCTCTATTCATCTATACACCATGTATAGACATCTATACCTAAACACTCCTCTATTCACCTATACACTACGTATAGATATCTATACCTAAAAACTCCTCTATTCATCCATACACCTTATATAGACATATATACCTAAACACTCATCTATTCATCTATAAACCCTGTATAGACATCTATACCTAAACACTCCTCTATTCATCTATACATTCTGTATAGACATCTATACCTAAACACTCCTCTATTCATCTATACATTCTGTATAGACATATATACCTAAACACTCCTCTATTCATCTATAAACTCTATATAGACGTCTATACCTAAACACACCTCTCTTCATCTATACACCATATATAGACATCTATACCTAAACACTCCTCTATTCATCTGTAGACCATGTACAGACATCTATACCTAGACACTCCTCTATTCATCTATACACTTTGTATAGACAGCTATACCTAAACACTCCTCCATTCATCTATACACTCTGTATAGACATCTATACCTAAACACTCCTCTATTCATCTATACACTCTCTATAGTCATCTATACCTAAACGCTCCTGTATTCATCTATACACTTTGTATAGACATCTATACCTAAACACTCCTTTATTCATCTATACACTCGGTATAGACATCTATACCTAAACACTCCTCTATTCATCTATACACACTGTATAGACATCTATACCTAGACACTCCTCTATTCATCTATACACGCTGTACAGACATCTATACCTAAGCACTCCTCTATTCATCTATACACCATGTACAGACATCTATACCTAGACACTCCTCTATTCATCTATATACTTTGTATAAACATCTATACCTAAACACTCCTCTATTCATCTATACACTCTGTATAGACATCTATACCTAAACACTCCTCTATTCATCTATACACTCTGTATAGATATCTATACCTAAACACTCCTCTATTCACCTATAAACTATGTATAGACATCTATACCTAAACACTCCTCTATTCATCTATACATTCTGTATAGACATCTATACCTAAACACTCCTCTATTCATCTATACACTATGTATAGAAATCTATACCTAAACACTCCTCTATTCATCTATACACCATATATAGACATCTATACCTAAACACTCCTCTATTCATCTGTACACCATGTACAGACATCTATACCTAGACACTCCTCTATTCATCTATACACTTTGTATAGACAGCTATACCTAAACACTCCTCCATTCATCTATACACCCTGTATAAACATCTATACCTAAACACTCCTCTATTCATCTATACACACTGTATAGACATCTATACCTAGACACTCCTCTATTCATCTATACACCATGTATAGACATCTATACCTAAACACTCCTCTATTCACCTATACACTACGTATAGATATCTATACCTAAAAACTCCTCTATTCATCCATACACCTTATATAGACATATATACCTAAACACTCATCTATTCATCTATAAACCCTGTATAGACATCTATACCTAAACACTCCTCTATTCATCTATACATTCTGTATAGACATCTATACCTAAACACTCCTCTATTCATCTATACATTCTGTATAGACATATATACCTAAACACTCCTCTATTCATCTATAAACTCTATATAGACGTCTATACCTAAACACACCTCTCTTCATCTATACACCATATATAGACATCTATACCTAAACACTCCTCTATTCATCTGTAGACCATGTACAGACATCTATACCTAGACACTCCTCTATTCATCTATACACTTTGTATAGACAGCTATACCTAAACACTCCTCCATTCATCTATACACTCTGTATAGACATCTATACCTAAACACTCCTCTATTCATCTATACACTCTCTATAGTCATCTATACCTAAACGCTCCTGTATTCATCTATACACTTTGTATAGACATCTATACCTAAACACTCCTTTATTCATCTATACACTCGGTATAGACATCTATACCTAAACACTCCTCTATTCATCTATACACACTGTATAGACATCTATACCTAGACACTCCTCTATTCATCTATACACGCTGTACAGACATCTATACCTAAGCACTCCTCTATTCATCTATACACCATGTACAGACATCTATACCTAGACACTCCTCTATTCATCTATATACTTTGTATAAACATCTATACCTAAACACTCCTCTATTCATCTATACACTCTGTATAGACATCTATACCTAAACACTCCTCTATTCATCTATACACTCTGTATAGATATCTATACCTAAACACTCCTCTATTCACCTATAAACTATGTATAGACATCTATACCTAAACACTCCTCTATTCATCTATACATTCTGTATAGACATCTATACCTAAACACTCCTCTATTCATCTATACACTATGTATAGAAATCTATACCTAAACACTCCTCTATTCATCTATACACCATATATAGACATCTATACCTAAACACTCCTCTATTCATCTGTACACCATGTACAGACATCTATACCTAGACACTCCTCTATTCATCTATACACTTTGTATAGACAGCTATACCTAAACACTCCTCCATTCATCTATACACCCTGTATAAACATCTATACCTAAACACTCCTCTATTCATCTATACACCCTGTATAGACATCTAAACCTAAAAACTCCTCTATTCATCTATACATTCTGTATAGACATCTATACCTAAACACTCCTCTAATCATCTATACACTATGTATAGACATCTATAACTAAACACTCCTCTATTCATCTATACACCATATATAGACAACTATACCTAAACACTCCTCTATTCATCTGTACACCATGTACAGACATCTATATCTAAACACTCCTCTATTCATCTATACACTCTGTATAGAAATTTATACCTAAACCATCCTCTATTCATCTGTACACCATATACAGACATCTCTACCTAAAAACTCCTCTATTCATCTATACACTCTGTATAGACATCTATACCTAAACACTCCTCTATTCATCTATACACTCTCTATAGACATCTATACCTAAACGCTCCTGTATTCATCTATACACTTTGTATAGACATCTATACCTAAACACTCCTCTATTCATCTATACACACTGTATAGACATCTATACCTAGACACTCCTCTATTCATCTATACACGCTGTATAGACATCTATACCTAAGCACTCCTCTATTCATCTATACACCATGTATAGACATCTATACCTAAACACTCCTCTATTCATCTATACACTCGGTATAGACATCTATACCTAAACACTCCTCTATTCATCTATACACACTGTATAGACATCTATACCTAGACACTCCTCTATTCATCTATACACGCTGTATAGACATCTATACCTAAACACTCCTCTATTCATCTATACACCATATACAGACATCTATACCTAAACACTCCTCTATTCATTTGTGAAACATGTACAGACATCTATACCTAAACACTCCTCTATTCATCTATACACCCTGTGTAGACGTCTATACCTAAACACAACTATATTCATCTATACCCCATACATAGACATCTACACCTAAACACTCCTCTATTCATCTATACACTCTGTATAGACGTCTATACCTAAACACAACTATATTCATCTATACCCCATATATAGACATCTATACCTACACACTCCTCTATTCATCTGTACACCATGTACAGACATCTATATCTAACACTCCTCTATTCATCTATACACTCTGTATAGACATCTATACCTAAACACTCCTCTATTCATCTATACAGTCTGTATACACATCTATACCTAAACACTCCTTTATTCATCTATACACTCTGTATAGACATCTATACCTAAACACTCCTCTATTCATCTATACACTCTGTATAGACATCTATACACCTAAACCCTCCTCTATTCATCTATACACTATGTATAGACATCTATACCTAAACACACCTCTATTCATCTATACACCATATATAGACAACTATACCTAAACACTCCTCTATTCATCTGTACACCATGTACAGACATCTATATCTAAACACTCCTCTATTCATCTATACACTCTGTATAGAAATGTATACCTAAACAATCCTCTATTCATCTGTACACCATATACAGACATCTATACCTAAAAACTCCTCTATTCATCTATACACTCTGTATAGACATCTATACCTAAACACTCCTCTATTCATCTATACACTCTCTACAGTCATCTATACCTAAACGCTCCTGTATTCATCTATACACTTTGTATAGACATCTATACCTAAACACTCCTTTATTCATCTATACACTCGGTATAGACATCTATACCTAAACACTCCTCTATTCATCTATACACACTGTATAGACATCTATACCTAGACACTCCTCTATTCATCTATACACGCTGTACAGACATCTATACCTAAGCACTCCTCTATTCATCTATACACCATGTATAGACATCTATACCTAAACACTCCTCTATTCACCTATACACTACGTATAGATATCTATACCTAAAAACTCCTCTATTCATCCATACACCTTATATAGACATATATACCTAAACACTCATCTATTCATCTATAAACCCTGTATAGACATCTATACCTAAACACTCCTCTATTCATCTATACATTCTGTATAGACATCTATACCTAAACACTCCTCTATTCATCTATACATTCTGTATAGACATATATACCTAAACACTCCTCTATTCATCTATAAACTCTATATAGACGTCTATACCTAAACACACCTCTCTTCATCTATACACCATATATAGACATCTATACCTAAACACTCCTCTATTCATCTGTAGACCATGTACAGACATCTATACCTAGACACTCCTCTATTCATCTATACACTTTGTATAGACAGCTATACCTAAACACTCCTCCATTCATCTATACACTCTGTATAAACATCTATACCTAAACACTCCTCTATTCATCTATACACTCTGTATAGACATCTATACCTAAACACTCCTCTATTCATCTATACACTCTGTATAGATATCTATACCTAAACACTTCTCTATTCACCTATAAACTATGTATAGACATCTATACCTAAACACTCCTCTATTCATCTATACATTCTGTATAGACATCTATACCTAAACACTCCTCTATTCATCTATACACTATGTATAGAAATCTATACCTAAACACTCCTCTATTCATCTATACACCATATATAGACATCTATACCTAAACACTCCTCTATTCATCTGTACACCATGTACAGACATCTATACCTAGACACTCCTCTATTCATCTATACACTTTGTATAGACAGCTATACCTAAACACTCCTCCATTCATCTATACACCCTGTATAAACATCTATACCTAAACACTCCTCTATTCATCTATACACCCTGTATAGACATCTAAACCTAAACACTCCTCTATTCATCTATACATTCTGTATAGACATCTATACCTAAACACTCCTCTAATCATCTATACACTATGTATAGACATCTATAACTAAACACTCCTCTATTCATCTATACACCATATATAGACAACTATACCTAAACACTCCTCTATTCATCTGTACACCATGTACAGACATCTATATCTAAACACTCCTCTATTCATCTATACACTCTGTATTGAAATTTATACCTAAACCATCCTCTATTCATCTGTACACCATATACAGACATCTATACCTAAAAACTCCTCTATTCATCTATACACTCTGTATAGACATCTATACCTAAACACTCCTCTATTCATCTATACACTCTCTATAGACATCTATACCTAAACGCTCCTGTATTCATCTATACACTTTGTATAGACATCTATACCTAAACACTCCTCTATTCATCTATACACTCGGTATAGACATCTATACCTAAACACTCCTCTATTCATCTATACACACTGTATAGACATCTATACCTAGACACTCCTCTATTCATCTATACACGCTGTATAGACATCTATACCTAAGCACTCCTCTATTCATCTATACACCATGTATAGACATCTATACCTAAACACTCCTCTATTCACCTATACACTACGTATAGATATCTATACCTAAACACTCCTCTATTCATCTATACACCATATATAGACATATATACCTAAAAACTCCTCTATTCATCTATACACCCTGTATAGAGATCTATACCTAAACACTCCTCTATTCATCTATACACTCTGTGTAGACATCTATACCTAAACGCTCCTGTATTCATCTATACACTTTGTATAGACATCTATACCTAAACACTCCTCTATTCATCTATACACTCGGTATAGACATCTATACCTAAACACTCCTCTATTCATCTATACACACTGTATAGACATCTATACCTAGACACTCCTCTATTCATCTATACACGCTGTATAGACATCTATACCTAAGCACTCCTCTATTCATCTATACACCATGTATAGACATCTATACCTAAACACTCCTCTATTCACCTATACACTACGTGTAGATATCTATACCTAAACACTCCTCTATTCATCTATACACTCGGTATAGACATCTATACCTAAACACTCCTCTATTCATCTATACACACTGTATAGACATCTATACCTAGACACTCCTCTATTCATCTATACACGCTGTATAGACATCTATACCTAAGCACTCCTCTATTCATCTATACACCATGTATAGACATCTATACCTAAACACTCCTCTATTCACCTATACACTACGTATAGATATCTTTACCTAAACACTCCTCTATTCATCTATACACCATATATAGACATATATACCTAAACACTCCTCTATTCATCTGTACACCATGTACAGACATCTACACCTAAACACTCCTCTATTCATCTATACACCCTGTATAGAGATCTATACCTAAACACTCCTCTATTCATCTATAAACTCTGTATAGACATCTATACCTAAACACTCCTCTATTCATCTATACACCATATATACACATCTATACCTAAACACTCCTCTATTCATCTGTACACCATGTACAGACATCTATACCTAAACACTCCTCTATTCATCTATACACCCTGTATAGAGATCTATACCTAAACAATCCTCTATTCATCTATACACTCTGTGTAGACATCTATACCTAGACACTATTCTATTCATCTATACACTATGTATAGACATCTATACTTAAACACTCCTCTATTCATCTATACACTCTGCATAGACATCTATACCTAAACACTCCTCTATTCACCTATACACTATGTGTAGACATCTATACCTAAACACTCCTCTATTCATCTATACACCCTATATAGACATCTATACCTAAACACTCCTCTATTCATCTGTACACCATGTACAGACATCTACACCTAAACACTCCTCTATTCATCTATACACCCTGTATAGATATCTATACCTAAACACTCCTCTAGTCATCTATACACTCTTTATAGACATCTATACCTAAACACTATTCTATTCATCTATACACTATATATAGACATTTATACTTAAACACTCCTCTATTCATCTAATCACTCTCTATAGACATCTATATCTAAACACTCCTCTATTCATCTATACACTCTGTATAGACATCTATACTTAAACACTCTTCTATTCATCTATACACTCTGCATAGACATCTATACCTAAACACTCCTCTATTCACCTATACACTATGTATAGACATCTATACCTAAACACTGCTCTATTCATCTATGCACCCTATATAGACATCTATACCTAAACACTCCTCTATTCATCAATACACCATGTACATACATCTACACCTAAACACTCCTCTATTCATCTATACACCCAGTATAGAGATCTATACCTAAACACTATTCTATTCATCTATACACTATATATAGACATTTATACTTAAACACTCCTCTATTCATCTAATCACTCTCTATAGACATCTATATCTAAACACTCCTCTATTCATCTATACACTCTGTATAGACATCTATACCTAGACACTCCTCTATTCACCTATACACCCTGTATAAACATCTATACCTAAACACTCCTCTATTCATCTATACACCCTGTATAGACATCTAAACCTAAACACTCCTCTATTCATCTATACATTCTGTATAGACATCTATACCTAAACACTCCTCTAATCATCTATACACTATGTATAGACATCTATAACTAAACACTCCTCTATTCACCTATACACTATGTATAGACATCTATACCTAAACACTCCTCTATTCATCTGTACACTATGTATAGACATATATACCTAAACACTACTCTATTCATCTATACACCATATATAGACATCTATACCTAAACACTCCTCTATTCATCTATACACCATGTATAGACATCTATACCTAAACACTCCTCTATTCATCTATACACTCGGTATAGACATCTATACCTAAACACTCCTCTATTCATCTATACACACTGTATAGACATCTATACCTAGACACTCCTCTATTCATCTATACACGCTGTATAGACATCTATACCTAAACACTCCTCTATTCATCTATACACCATATACAGACATCTATACCTAAACACTCCTCTATTCATTTGTGAAACATGTACAGACATCTATACCTAAACACTCCTCTATTCATCTATACACCCTGTGTAGACGTCTATACCTAAACACAACTATATTCATCTATACCCCATACATAGACATCTACACCTAAACACTCCTCTATTCATCTATACACTCTGTATAGACGTCTATACCTAAACACAACTATATTCATCTATACCCCATATATAGACATCTATACCTACACACTCCTCTATTCATCTGTACACCATGTACAGACATCTATATCTAACACTCCTCTATTCATCTATACACTCTGTATAGACATCTATACCTAAACACTCCTCTATTCATCTATACAGTCTGTATACACATCTATACCTAAACACTCCTTTATTCATCTATACACTCTGTATAGACATCTATACCTAAACACTCCTCTATTCATCTATACACTCTGTATAGACATCTATACACCTAAACCCTCCTCTATTCATCTATACACTATGTATAGACATCTATACCTAAACACACCTCTATTCATCTATACACCATATATAGACAACTATACCTAAACACTCCTCTATTCATCTGTACACCATGTACAGACATCTATATCTAAACACTCCTCTATTCATCTATACACTCTGTATAGAAATGTATACCTAAACAATCCTCTATTCATCTGTACACCATATACAGACATCTATACCTAAAAACTCCTCTATTCATCTATACACTCTGTATAGACATCTATACCTAAACACTCCTCTATTCATCTATACACTCTCTACAGTCATCTATACCTAAACGCTCCTGTATTCATCTATACACTTTGTATAGACATCTATACCTAAACACTCCTTTATTCATCTATACACTCGGTATAGACATCTATACCTAAACACTCCTCTATTCATCTATACACACTGTATAGACATCTATACCTAGACACTCCTCTATTCATCTATACACGCTGTACAGACATCTATACCTAAGCACTCCTCTATTCATCTATACACCATGTATAGACATCTATACCTAAACACTCCTCTATTCACCTATACACTACGTATAGATATCTATACCTAAAAACTCCTCTATTCATCCATACACCTTATATAGACATATATACCTAAACACTCATCTATTCATCTATAAACCCTGTATAGACATCTATACCTAAACACTCCTCTATTCATCTATACATTCTGTATAGACATCTATACCTAAACACTCCTCTATTCATCTATACATTCTGTATAGACATATATACCTAAACACTCCTCTATTCATCTATAAACTCTATATAGACGTCTATACCTAAACACACCTCTCTTCATCTATACACCATATATAGACATCTATACCTAAACACTCCTCTATTCATCTGTAGACCATGTACAGACATCTATACCTAGACACTCCTCTATTCATCTATACACTTTGTATAGACAGCTATACCTAAACACTCCTCCATTCATCTATACACTCTGTATAAACATCTATACCTAAACACTCCTCTATTCATCTATACACTCTGTATAGACATCTATACCTAAACACTCCTCTATTCATCTATACACTCTGTATAGATATCTATACCTAAACACTTCTCTATTCACCTATAAACTATGTATAGACATCTATACCTAAACACTCCTCTATTCATCTATACATTCTGTATAGACATCTATACCTAAACACTCCTCTATTCATCTATACACTATGTATAGAAATCTATACCTAAACACTCCTCTATTCATCTATACACCATATATAGACATCTATACCTAAACACTCCTCTATTCATCTGTACACCATGTACAGACATCTATACCTAGACACTCCTCTATTCATCTATACACTTTGTATAGACAGCTATACCTAAACACTCCTCCATTCATCTATACACCCTGTATAAACATCTATACCTAAACACTCCTCTATTCATCTATACACCCTGTATAGACATCTAAACCTAAACACTCCTCTATTCATCTATACATTCTGTATAGACATCTATACCTAAACACTCCTCTAATCATCTATACACTATGTATAGACATCTATAACTAAACACTCCTCTATTCATCTATACACCATATATAGACAACTATACCTAAACACTCCTCTATTCATCTGTACACCATGTACAGACATCTATATCTAAACACTCCTCTATTCATCTATACACTCTGTATTGAAATTTATACCTAAACCATCCTCTATTCATCTGTACACCATATACAGACATCTATACCTAAAAACTCCTCTATTCATCTATACACTCTGTATAGACATCTATACCTAAACACTCCTCTATTCATCTATACACTCTCTATAGACATCTATACCTAAACGCTCCTGTATTCATCTATACACTTTGTATAGACATCTATACCTAAACACTCCTCTATTCATCTATACACTCGGTATAGACATCTATACCTAAACACTCCTCTATTCATCTATACACACTGTATAGACATCTATACCTAGACACTCCTCTATTCATCTATACACGCTGTATAGACATCTATACCTAAGCACTCCTCTATTCATCTATACACCATGTATAGACATCTATACCTAAACACTCCTCTATTCACCTATACACTACGTATAGATATCTATACCTAAACACTCCTCTATTCATCTATACACCATATATAGACATATATACCTAAAAACTCCTCTATTCATCTATACACCCTGTATAGAGATCTATACCTAAACACTCCTCTATTCATCTATACACTCTGTGTAGACATCTATACCTAAACGCTCCTGTATTCATCTATACACTTTGTATAGACATCTATACCTAAACACTCCTCTATTCATCTATACACTCGGTATAGACATCTATACCTAAACACTCCTCTATTCATCTATACACACTGTATAGACATCTATACCTAGACACTCCTCTATTCATCTATACACGCTGTATAGACATCTATACCTAAGCACTCCTCTATTCATCTATACACCATGTATAGACATCTATACCTAAACACTCCTCTATTCACCTATACACTACGTGTAGATATCTATACCTAAACACTCCTCTATTCATCTATACACTCGGTATAGACATCTATACCTAAACACTCCTCTATTCATCTATACACACTGTATAGACATCTATACCTAGACACTCCTCTATTCATCTATACACGCTGTATAGACATCTATACCTAAGCACTCCTCTATTCATCTATACACCATGTATAGACATCTATACCTAAACACTCCTCTATTCACCTATACACTACGTATAGATATCTTTACCTAAACACTCCTCTATTCATCTATACACCATATATAGACATATATACCTAAACACTCCTCTATTCATCTGTACACCATGTACAGACATCTACACCTAAACACTCCTCTATTCATCTATACACCCTGTATAGAGATCTATACCTAAACACTCCTCTATTCATCTATAAACTCTGTATAGACATCTATACCTAAACACTCCTCTATTCATCTATACACCATATATACACATCTATACCTAAACACTCCTCTATTCATCTGTACACCATGTACAGACATCTATACCTAAACACTCCTCTATTCATCTATACACCCTGTATAGAGATCTATACCTAAACAATCCTCTATTCATCTATACACTCTGTGTAGACATCTATACCTAGACACTATTCTATTCATCTATACACTATGTATAGACATCTATACTTAAACACTCCTCTATTCATCTATACACTCTGCATAGACATCTATACCTAAACACTCCTCTATTCACCTATACACTATGTGTAGACATCTATACCTAAACACTCCTCTATTCATCTATACACCCTATATAGACATCTATACCTAAACACTCCTCTATTCATCTGTACACCATGTACAGACATCTACACCTAAACACTCCTCTATTCATCTATACACCCTGTATAGATATCTATACCTAAACACTCCTCTAGTCATCTATACACTCTTTATAGACATCTATACCTAAACACTATTCTATTCATCTATACACTATATATAGACATTTATACTTAAACACTCCTCTATTCATCTAATCACTCTCTATAGACATCTATATCTAAACACTCCTCTATTCATCTATACACTCTGTATAGACATCTATACTTAAACACTCTTCTATTCATCTATACACTCTGCATAGACATCTATACCTAAACACTCCTCTATTCACCTATACACTATGTATAGACATCTATACCTAAACACTGCTCTATTCATCTATGCACCCTATATAGACATCTATACCTAAACACTCCTCTATTCATCAATACACCATGTACATACATCTACACCTAAACACTCCTCTATTCATCTATACACCCAGTATAGAGATCTATACCTAAACACTATTCTATTCATCTATACACTATATATAGACATTTATACTTAAACACTCCTCTATTCATCTAATCACTCTCTATAGACATCTATATCTAAACACTCCTCTATTCATCTATACACTCTGTATAGACATCTATACCTAGACACTCCTCTATTCACCTATACACCCTGTATAAACATCTATACCTAAACACTCCTCTATTCATCTATACACCCTGTATAGACATCTAAACCTAAACACTCCTCTATTCATCTATACATTCTGTATAGACATCTATACCTAAACACTCCTCTAATCATCTATACACTATGTATAGACATCTATAACTAAACACTCCTCTATTCACCTATACACTATGTATAGACATCTATACCTAAACACTCCTCTATTCATCTGTACACTATGTATAGACATATATACCTAAACACTACTCTATTCATCTATACACCATATATAGACATCTATACCTAAACACTCCTCTATTCATCTGTACACCATGTACAGACATCTATACCTAAACACTCCTCTATTCATCTATACACTCTGTATAGAAATCTATGCCTAAACACACCTCTATTCATCTATACGCTCTGTATAGACATCTATACCTAAACACTCCACTATTCATCGATACACTCTGTATAGACATCTATACCTAAACACTCCTCTATTCATCTATACACCATATACAGACATCTATACCTAAACACTCCTCTATTCATTTGTGAAACATGTACAGACATCTATACCTAAACGCTCCTCTATTCATCTATACACCCTGTGTAGACATCTATACCTAAACACTCCTCTATTCATCTATACACTCTGTATAGACGTCTATACCTAAACACAACTATATTCATCTATACCCCATATATAGACATCTATACCTAAATACTCCTCTATTCATCTGTACACCATGTACAGACATCTATATCTAACACTCCTCTATTCATCTATACACTCTGTATAGACATCTATACCTAAACACTCCTCTATTCATCTATACACTCTGTATAGACATCTATACCTAAACACTCCTCTATTCATCTATACACTCTGTATAGACATCTATACCTAAACACTCCTCTATTCATCTATACACTCTGTATAGACATCTATACCTAAACACTCCTCTATTCATCTATACACTATGTATAGACATCTATGCCTAAACACACCTCTATTCATCTATACACCATATATAGACAACTATACCTAAACACTCCTCTATTCATCTGTACACCATGTACAGACATCTATATCTAAACACTCCTCTATTCATCTATACACTCTGTATAGAAATGTATACCTAAACAATCCTCTATTCATCTGTACACCATATACAGACATCTATACCTAAAAACTCCTCTATTCATCTATACACTCTGTATAGACATCTATACCTAAACACTCCTCTATTCATCTATACACTCTCTATAGACATCTATACCTAAACGCTCCTGTATTCATCTATACACTTTGTATAGACATCTATACCTAAACACTCCTCTATTCATCTATACACTCGGTATAGACATCTATACCTAAACACTCCTCTATTCATCTATACACACTGTATAGACATCTATACCTAGACACTCCTCTATTCATCTATACACGCTGTATAGACATCTATACCTAAGCACTCCTCTATTCATCTATACACCATGTATAGACATCTATACCTAAACACTCCTCTATTCATCTATACACTCGGTATAGACATCTATACCTAAACACTCCTCTATTCATCTATACACACTGTATAGACATCTATACCTAGACACTCCTCTATTCATCTATACACGCTGTATAGACATCTATACCTAAACACTCCTCTATTCATCTATACACCATATACAGACATCTATACCTAAACACTCCTCTATTCATTTGTGAAACATGTACAGACATCTATACCTAAACACTCCTCTATTCATCTATACACCCTGTGTAGACGTCTATACCTAAACACAACTATATTCATCTATACCCCATATATAGACATCTACACCTAAACACTCCTCTATTCATCTATACACTCTGTATAGACGTCTATACCTAAACACAACTATATTCATCTATACCCCATATATAGACATCTATACCTAAACACTCCTCTATTCATCTGTACACCATGTACAGACATCTATATCTAACACTCCTCTATTCATCTATACACTCTGTATAGACATCTATACCTAAACACTCCTCTATTCATCTATACACTCTGTATAGACATCTATACCTAAACACTCCTCTATTCATCTATACACTCTGTATAGACATCTATACCTAAACACTCCTCTATTCATCTATACACTCTGTATAGACATCTATACACCTAAACACTACTCTATTCATCTATACATTATGTATCGACATCTATACCTAAACACACCTCTATTCATCTATACACCATATATAGACAACTATACCTAAACACTCCTCTATTCATCTGTACACCATGTACAGACATCTATATCTAAACACTCCTCTATTCATCTATACACTCTGTATAGAAATGTATACCTAAACAATCCTCTATTCATCTGTACACCATATACAGACATCTATACCTAAAAACTCCTCTATTCATCTATACACTCTGTATAGACATCTATACCTAAACACTCCTCTATTCATCTATACACTCTCTATAGACATCTATACCTAAACGCTCCTGTATTCATCTATACACTTTGTATAGACATCTATACCTAAACACTCCTTTATTCATCTATACACTCGGTATAGACATCTATACCTAAACACTCCTCTATTCATCTATACACACTGTATAGACATCTATACCTAGACACTCCTCTATTCATCTATACACGCTGTATAGACATCTATACCTAAGCACTCCTCTATTCATCTATACACCATGTATAGACATCTATACCTAAACACTCCTCTATTCACCTATACACTACGTATAGATATATATACCTAAACACTCCACTATTCATCTATACACCATATATAGACATATATACCTAAACACTCCTCTATTCATCTGTACACCATGTAAAGACATCTACACCTAAACACTCCTCTATTCATCTATACACCCTGTATAGAGATCTATACCTAAACACTCCTCTATTCATCTATAAACTCTGTATAGACATATATACCTAAACACTCCTCTATTCATCTATACACCATATATACACATCTATACCTAAACACTCCTCTATTCATCTGTACACCATGTACAGACATCTATACCTAGACACTCCTCTATTCATCTATACACCCTGTATAGAGATCTATACCTAAACACTCCTCTATTCATCTATACACTCTGTGTAGACATCTATACCTAAACACTATTCTATTCATCTATACACTATGTATAGATATCTATACTTAAACACTCCTCTATTCATCTATACACTCTGCATAGACATCTATACCTAAACACTCCTCTATTCACCTATACACTATGTATAGACATCTATACCTAAACACTCCTCTATTCATCTATACACCCTATATAGACATCTATACCTAAACACTCCTCTATTCATCTGTACACCATGTACAGACATCTACACCTAAACACTCCTCTATTCATCTATACACCCTGTATAGAGATCTATACCTAAACACTCCTCTATTCATCTATACACTCTGTATAGACATCTATACCTAAACACTATTCTATTCATCTATACACTATATATAGACATTTATACTTAAACACTCCTCTATTCATCTAATCACTCTCTACAGACATCTATATCTAAACACTCCTCTATTCATCTATACACTCGGTATAGACATCTATACCTAAACACTCCTCTATTCATCTATACACACTGTATAGACATCTATACCTAGACACTCCTCTATTCATCTATACACGCTGTATAGACATCTATACCTAAGCACTCCTCTATTCATCTATACACCATGTATAGACATCTATACCTAAACACTCCTCTATTCACCTATACACTACGTATAGATATCTATACCTAAACACTCCTCTATTCATCTATACACTCGGTATAGACATCTATACCTAAACACTCCTCTATTCATCTATACACACTGTATAGACATCTATACCTAGACACTCCTCTATTCATCTATACACGCTGTACAGACATCTATACCTAAGCACTCCTCTATTCATCTATACACCATGTATAGACATCTATACCTAAACACTCCTCTATTCACCTATACACTACGTATAGATATATATACCTAAAAACTCCTCTATTCATCCATACACCATATATAGACATATATACCTAAACACTCCTCTATTCATCTGTACACCATGTACAGACATCTACACCTAAACACTCCTGTATTCATCTATACACCCTGTATAGAGATCTATACCTAAACACTCTTCTATTCTTCTATAAACTCTGTATAGACGTCTATACCTAAACACACCTATATTCATCTATACACCATATATAGACATCTATACCTAAACACTCTTCTATTCATCTGTACACCATGTACAGACATCTATACCTAGACACTCCTCTATTCATCTATACACTCTGTATAGACATCTATACCTAAACACTCCTCTATTCATCTATACACTATGTATAGACATCTATACCTAAACACTCATCTATTCATCTATAAACCCTGTATAGACATCTATACCTAAACACTCCTCTATTCATCTATACATTCTGTATAGACATATATACCTAAACACTCCTCTAT
This sequence comes from Lampris incognitus, assembly GCF_029633865.1. NCBI lineage: Eukaryota > Metazoa > Chordata > Actinopteri > Lampriformes > Lampridae > Lampris > Lampris incognitus. The sequence goes on along the minus strand of NC_079212.1, from coordinate 66,715,836 downwards.
TCATCTATATATTCTGTATAGACATATATACCTAAACACTCCTCTATTCATCTATAAACTCTATATAGACGTCTATACCTAAACACACCTCTCTTCATCTATACACCATATATAGACATCTATACCTAAACACTCCTCTATTCATCTCTAGACCATGTACAGACATCTATACCTAGACACTCCTCTTTTCATCTATACACTTTGTATAGACAGCTATACCTAAACACTCCTCCATTCATCTATACTCTCTGTATAAACATCTATACCTAAACACTCCTCTATTCATCTATACACTCTGTATAGACATCTATACCTAAACACTCCTCTATTCATCTATACACTCTGTATAGATATCTATACCTAAACACTCCTCTATTCACCTATAAACTATGTATAGACATCTATACCTAAACACTCCTCTATTCATCTATACATTCTGTATAGACATCTATACCTAAACACTCCTCTATTCATCTATACACTATGTATAGACATCTATACCTAAACACTCCTCTATTCATCTATACACCATATATAGACATCTATACCTAAACACTCCTCTATTCATCTGTACACCATGTACAGACATCTATACCTAGACACTCCTCTATTCATCTATACACTTTGTATAGACAGCTATACCTAAACACTCCTCCATTCATCTATACACCCTGTATAAACATCTATACCTAAACACTCCTCTATTCATCTATACACCCTGTATAGACATCTAAACCTAAACACTCCTCTATTCATCTATACATTCTGTATAGACATCTATACCTAAACACTCCTCTATTCATCTATACACTCTGTATAGACATCTATACCTAAACACTCCTCTATTCATCTATAAACTCTATATAGACGTCTATACCTAAACACACCTCTCTTCATCTATACACCATATATAGACATCTATACCTAAACACTCCTCTATTCATCTGTAGACCATGTACAGACATCTATACCTAGACACTCCTCTATTCATCTATACACTTTGTATAGACAGCTATACCTAAACACTCCTCCATTCATCTATACACTCTGTATAAACATCTATACCTAAACACTCCTCTATTCATCTATACACTCTGTATAGACATCTATACCTAAACACTCCTCTATTCATCTATACACTCTGTATAGATATCTATACCTAAACACTCCTCTATTCACCTATAAACTATGTATAGACATCTATACCTAAACACTCCTCTATTCATCTATACATTCTGTATAGACATCTATACCTAAAAACTCCTCTATTCATCTATACACTATGTATAGACATCTATACCTAAACACTCCTCTATTCATCTATACACCATATATAGACATCTATACCTAAACACTCCTCTATTCATCTGTACACCATGTACAGACATCTATACCTAGACACTCCTCTATTCATCTATACACTTTGTATAGACAGCTATACCTAAACACTCCTCCATTCATCTATACACCCTGTATAAACATCTATACCTAAACACTCCTCTATTCATCTATACACCCTGTATAGACATCTAAACCTAAACACTCCTCTATTCATCTATACATTCTGTATAGACATCTATACCTAAACACTCCTCTAATCATCTATACACTATGTATAGACATCTATAACTAAACACTCCTCTATTCACCTATACACTATGTATAGACATCTATACCTAAACACTCCTCTATTCATCTATACACTATGTATAGACATGTATACCTAAACACTACTCTATTCATCTATACACCATATATAGACATCTATACCTAAACACTCCTCTATTCATCTGTACACCATGTACAGACATCTATACCTAAACACTCCTCTATTCATCTATACACTCTGTATAGACATCTATGCCTAAACACACCTCTATTCATCTATACGCTCTGTATAGACATCTATACCTAAACACTCCACTATTCATCGATACACTCTGTATAGACATCTATACCTAAACACTCCTCTATTCATCTATACACCATATACAGACATCTATACCTAAACACTCCTCTATTCATTTGTGAAACATGTACAGACATCTATACCTAAACACTCCTCTGTTCATCTATTCACCCTGTGTAGACATCTATACCTAAACACTCCTCTATTCATCTATACACTCTGTATAGACGTCTATACCTAAACACAACTATATTCATCTATACACCATATATAGACATCTATACCTAAACACTCCTCTATTCATCTGTACACCATGTACAGACATCTATATCTAAACACTCCTCTATTCATCTATACACTCTGTATAGACATCTATACCTAAACACTCCTCTATTCATCTATACACTCTGTATAGACATCTATACCTAAACACTCCTCTATTCATCTATACACTCTGTATAGACATCTATACCTAAACATTCCTCTATTCATCTATACACTCTGTATAGACATCTATACCTAAACACTCCTCTATTCATCTATACACTATGTATAGACATCTATACCTAAACACACCTCTATTCATCTATACACCATATATAGACAACTATACCTAAACACTCCTCTATTCATCTGTACACCATGTACAGACATCTATATCTAAACACTCCTCTATTCATCTATACACTCTGTATAGAAATTTATATCTAAACCATCCTCTATTCATCTGTACACCATATACAGACATCTATACCTAAAAACTCCTCTATTCATCTATACACTCTGTATAGACATCTATACCTAAACACTCCTCTATTCATCTATACACTCTCTATAGACATCTATACCTAAACGCTCCTGTATTCATCTATACACTTTGTATAGACATCTATACCTAAACACTCCTCTATTCATCTATACACTCGGTATAGACATCTATACCTAAACACTCCTCTATTCATCTATACACACTGTATAGACATCTATACCTAGACACTCCTCTATTCATCTATACACGCTGTATAGACATCTATACCTAAGCACTCCTCTATTCACCTATACACTACGTATAGATATCTATACCTAAACACTCCTCTATTCATCTATACACCATATATAGACATATATACCTAAACACTCCTCTATTCATCTATACACCCTGTATAGAGATCTATACCTAAACACTCCTCTATTCATCTATACACTCTGTGTAGACACCTATACCTAAACGCTCCTGTATTCATCTATACACTTTGTATAGACATCTATACCTAAACACTCCTCTATTCATCTATACACTCGGTATAGACATCTATACCTAAACACTCCTCTATTCATCTATACACACTGTATAGACATCTATACCTAGACACTCCTCTATTCATCTATACACGCTGTATAGACATCTATACCTAAGCACTCCTCTATTCATCTATACACCATGTATAGACATCTATACCTAAACACTCCTCTATTCACCTATACACTACGTGTAGATATCTATACCTAAACACTCCTCTATTCATCTATACACTCGGTATAGACATCTATACCTAAACACTCCTCTATTCATCTATACACACTGTATAGACATCTATACCTAGACACTCCTCTATTCATCTATACACGCTGTATAAACATCTATACCTAAGCACTCCTCTATTCATCTATACACCATGTATAGACATCTATACCTAAACACTCCTCTATTCACCTATACACTACGTATAGATATCTTTACCTAAACACTCCTCTATTCATCTATACACCATATATAGACATATATACCTAAACACTCCTCTATTCATCTGTACACCATGTACAGACATCTACACCTAAACACTCCTCTATTCATCTATACACCCTGTATAGAGATCTATACCTAAACACTCCTCTATTCATCTATAAACTCTGTATAGACATCTATACCTAAACACTCCTCTATTCATCTATACACCATATATACACATCTATAACTAAACACTCCTCTATTCATCTGTACACCATATACAGACATCTATACCTAAACACTCCTCTATTCATCTATACACCCTGTATAGAGATCTATACCTAAACACTCCTCTATTCATCTATACACTCTGTGTAGACATCTATACCTAGACACTATTCTATTCATCTATAGACTATGTATAGACATCTATACTTAAACACTCCTCTATTCATCTATACACTCTGCATAGACATCTATACCTAAACACTCCTCTATTCATCTATACACCATATATAGACATCTATACCTAAACACTCCTCTATTCATCTGTACACCATGTACAGACATCTATACCTAGACACTCCTCTATTCATCTATACACTTTGTATAGACAGCTATACCTAAACACTCCTCCATTCATCTATACACCCTGTATAAACATCTATACCTAAACACTCCTCTATTCATCTATACACCCTGTATAGACATCTAAACCTAAACACTCATCTATTCATCTATACATTCTGTATAGACATCTATACCTAAACACTCCTCTAATCATCTATACACTATGTATAGACATCTATAACTAAACACTCCTCTATTCACCTATACACTATGTATAGACATCTATACCTAAACACTCCTCTATTCATCTATACACTATGTATAGACATATATACCTAAACACTACTCTATTCATCTATACACCATATATAGACATCTATACCTAAACACTCCTCTATTCATCTGTACACCATGTACAGACATCTATACCTAAACACTCCTCTATTCATCTATACACTCTGTATAGACATCTATGCCTAAACACACCTCTATTCATCTATACGCTCTGTATAGACATCTATACCTAAACACTCCACTATTCATCGATACACTCTGTATAGACATCTATACCTAAACACTCCTCTTTTCATCTATACACCATATACAGACATCTATACCTAAACACTCCTCTATTCATTTGTGAAACATGTACAGACATCTATACCTAAACACTCCTCTGTTCATCTATTCACCCTGTGTAGACATCTATACCTAAACACTCCTCTATTCATCTATACACTCTGTATAGACGTCTATACCTAAACACTCCTCTATTCATCTATACACTCTGTATAGAAATGTATACCTAAACAATCCTCTATTCATCTGTACACCATATACAGACATCTATACCTAAAAACTCCTCTATTCATCTATACACTCTGTATAGACATCTATACCTAAACACTCCTCTATTCATCTATACACTCTCTACAGTCATCTATACCTAAACGCTCCTGTATTCATCTATACACTTTGTATAGACATCTATACCTAAACACTCCTTTATTCATCTATACACTCGGTATAGACATCTATACCTAAACACTCCTCTATTCATCTATACACACTGTATAGACATCTATACCTAGACACTCCTCTATTCATCTATACACGCTGTACAGACATCTATACCTAAGCACTCCTCTATTCATCTATACACCATGTATAGACATCTATACCTAAACACTCCTCTATTCACCTATACACTACGTATAGATATCTATACCTAAAAACTCCTCTATTCATCCATACACCTTATATAGACATATATACCTAAACACTCATCTATTCATCTATAAACCCTGTATAGACATCTATACCTAAACACTCCTCTATTCATCTATACATTCTGTATAGACATCTATACCTAAACACTCCTCTATTCATCTATACATTCTGTATAGACATATATACCTAAACACTCCTCTATTCATCTATAAACTCTATATAGACGTCTATACCTAAACACACCTCTCTTCATCTATACACCATATATAGACATCTATACCTAAACACTCCTCTATTCATCTGTAGACCATGTACAGACATCTATACCTAGACACTCCTCTATTCATCTATACACTTTGTATAGACAGCTATACCTAAACACTCCTCCATTCATCTATACACTCTGTATAAACATCTATACCTAAACACTCCTCTATTCATCTATACACTCTGTATAGACATCTATACCTAAACACTCCTCTATTCATCTATACACTCTGTATAGATATCTATACCTAAACACTTCTCTATTCACCTATAAACTATGTATAGACATCTATACCTAAACACTCCTCTATTCATCTATACATTCTGTATAGACATCTATACCTAAACACTCCTCTATTCATCTATACACTATGTATAGAAATCTATACCTAAACACTCCTCTATTCATCTATACACCATATATAGACATCTATACCTAAACACTCCTCTATTCATCTGTACACCATGTACAGACATCTATACCTAGACACTCCTCTATTCATCTATACACTTTGTATAGACAGCTATACCTAAACACTCCTCCATTCATCTATACACCCTGTATAAACATCTATACCTAAACACTCCTCTATTCATCTATACACCCTGTATAGACATCTAAACCTAAACACTCCTCTATTCATCTATACATTCTGTATAGACATCTATACCTAAACACTCCTCTAATCATCTATACACTATGTATAGACATCTATAACTAAACACTCCTCTATTCATCTATACACCATATATAGACAACTATACCTAAACACTCCTCTATTCATCTGTACACCATGTACAGACATCTATATCTAAACACTCCTCTATTCATCTATACACTCTGTATTGAAATTTATACCTAAACCATCCTCTATTCATCTGTACACCATATACAGACATCTATACCTAAAAACTCCTCTATTCATCTATACACTCTGTATAGACATCTATACCTAAACACTCCTCTATTCATCTATACACTCTCTATAGACATCTATACCTAAACGCTCCTGTATTCATCTATACACTTTGTATAGACATCTATACCTAAACACTCCTCTATTCATCTATACACTCGGTATAGACATCTATACCTAAACACTCCTCTATTCATCTATACACACTGTATAGACATCTATACCTAGACACTCCTCTATTCATCTATACACGCTGTATAGACATCTATACCTAAGCACTCCTCTATTCATCTATACACCATGTATAGACATCTATACCTAAACACTCCTCTATTCACCTATACACTACGTATAGATATCTATACCTAAACACTCCTCTATTCATCTATACACCATATATAGACATATATACCTAAAAACTCCTCTATTCATCTATACACCCTGTATAGAGATCTATACCTAAACACTCCTCTATTCATCTATACACTCTGTGTAGACATCTATACCTAAACGCTCCTGTATTCATCTATACACTTTGTATAGACATCTATACCTAAACACTCCTCTATTCATCTATACACTCGGTATAGACATCTATACCTAAACACTCCTCTATTCATCTATACACACTGTATAGACATCTATACCTAGACACTCCTCTATTCATCTATACACGCTGTATAGACATCTATACCTAAGCACTCCTCTATTCATCTATACACCATGTATAGACATCTATACCTAAACACTCCTCTATTCACCTATACACTACGTGTAGATATCTATACCTAAACACTCCTCTATTCATCTATACACTCGGTATAGACATCTATACCTAAACACTCCTCTATTCATCTATACACACTGTATAGACATCTATACCTAGACACTCCTCTATTCATCTATACACGCTGTATAGACATCTATACCTAAGCACTCCTCTATTCATCTATACACCATGTATAGACATCTATACCTAAACACTCCTCTATTCACCTATACACTACGTATAGATATCTTTACCTAAACACTCCTCTATTCATCTATACACCATATATAGACATATATACCTAAACACTCCTCTATTCATCTGTACACCATGTACAGACATCTACACCTAAACACTCCTCTATTCATCTATACACCCTGTATAGAGATCTATACCTAAACACTCCTCTATTCATCTATAAACTCTGTATAGACATCTATACCTAAACACTCATCTATTCATCTATACACCATATATACACATCTATACCTAAACACTCCTCTATTCATCTGTACACCATGTACAGACATCTATACCTAAACACTCCTCTATTCATCTATACACCCTGTATAGAGATCTATACCTAAACAATCCTCTATTCATCTATACACTCTGTGTAGACATCTATACCTAGACACTATTCTATTCATCTATACACTATGTATAGACATCTATACTTAAACACTCCTCTATTCATCTATACACTCTGCATAGACATCTATACCTAAACACTCCTCTATTCACCTATACACTATGTGTAGACATCTATACCTAAACACTCCTCTATTCATCTATACACCCTATATAGACATCTATACCTAAACACTCCTCTATTCATCTGTACACCATGTACAGACATCTACACCTAAACACTCCTCTATTCATCTATACACCCTGTATAGATATCTATACCTAAACACTCCTCTAGTCATCTATACACTCTTTATAGACATCTATACCTAAACACTATTCTATTCATCTATACACTATATATAGACATTTATACTTAAACACTCCTCTATTCATCTAATCACTCTCTATAGACATCTATATCTAAACACTCCTCTATTCATCTATACACTCTGTATAGACATCTATACTTAAACACTCTTCTATTCATCTATACACTCTGCATAGACATCTATACCTAAACACTCCTCTATTCACCTATACACTATGTATAGACATCTATACCTAAACACTGCTCTATTCATCTATGCACCCTATATAGACATCTATACCTAAACACTCCTCTATTCATCAATACACCATGTACATACATCTACACCTAAACACTCCTCTATTCATCTATACACCCAGTATAGAGATCTATACCTAAACACTATTCTATTCATCTATACACTATATATAGACATTTATACTTAAACACTCCTCTATTCATCTAATCACTCTCTATAGACATCTATATCTAAACACTCCTCTATTCATCTATACACTCTGTATAGACATCTATACCTAGACACTCCTCTATTCACCTATACACCCTGTATAAACATCTATACCTAAACACTCCTCTATTCATCTATACACCCTGTATAGACATCTAAACCTAAACACTCCTCTATTCATCTATACATTCTGTATAGACATCTATACCTAAACACTCCTCTAATCATCTATACACTATGTATAGACATCTATAACTAAACACTCCTCTATTCACCTATACACTATGTATAGACATCTATACCTAAACACTCCTCTATTCATCTGTACACTATGTATAGACATATATACCTAAACACTACTCTATTCATCTATACACCATATATAGACATCTATACCTAAACACTCCTCTATTCATCTGTACACCATGTACAGACATCTATACCTAAACACTCCTCTATTCATCTATACACTCTGTATAGAAATCTATGCCTAAACACACCTCTATTCATCTATACGCTCTGTATAGACATCTATACCTAAACACTCCACTATTCATCGATACACTCTGTATAGACATCTATACCTAAACACTCCTCTATTCATCTATACACCATATACAGACATCTATACCTAAACACTCCTCTATTCATTTGTGAAACATGTACAGACATCTATACCTAAACGCTCCTCTATTCATCTATACACCCTGTGTAGACATCTATACCTAAACACTCCTCTATTCATCTATACACTCTGTATAGACGTCTATACCTAAACACAACTATATTCATCTATACCCCATATATAGACATCTATACCTAAATACTCCTCTATTCATCTGTACACCATGTACAGACATCTATATCTAACACTCCTCTATTCATCTATACACTCTGTATAGACATCTATACCTAAACACTCCTCTATTCATCTATACACTCTGTATAGACATCTATACCTAAACACTCCTCTATTCATCTATACACTCTGTATAGACATCTATACCTAAACACTCCTCTATTCATCTATACACTCTGTATAGACATCTATACCTAAACACTCCTCTATTCATCTATACACTATGTATAGACATCTATGCCTAAACACACCTCTATTCATCTATACACCATATATAGACAACTATACCTAAACACTCCTCTATTCATCTGTACACCATGTACAGACATCTATATCTAAACACTCCTCTATTCATCTATACACTCTGTATAGAAATGTATACCTAAACAATCCTCTATTCATCTGTACACCATATACAGACATCTATACCTAAAAACTCCTCTATTCATCTATACACTCTGTATAGACATCTATACCTAAACACTCCTCTATTCATCTATACACTCTCTATAGACATCTATACCTAAACGCTCCTGTATTCATCTATACACTTTGTATAGACATCTATACCTAAACACTCCTCTATTCATCTATACACTCGGTATAGACATCTATACCTAAACACTCCTCTATTCATCTATACACACTGTATAGACATCTATACCTAGACACTCCTCTATTCATCTATACACGCTGTATAGACATCTATACCTAAGCACTCCTCTATTCATCTATACACCATGTATAGACATCTATACCTAAACACTCCTCTATTCATCTATACACTCGGTATAGACATCTATACCTAAACACTCCTCTATTCATCTATACACACTGTATAGACATCTATACCTAGACACTCCTCTATTCATCTATACACGCTGTATAGACATCTATACCTAAACACTCCTCTATTCATCTATACACCATATACAGACATCTATACCTAAACACTCCTCTATTCATTTGTGAAACATGTACAGACATCTATACCTAAACACTCCTCTATTCATCTATACACCCTGTGTAGACGTCTATACCTAAACACAACTATATTCATCTATACCCCATATATAGACATCTACACCTAAACACTCCTCTATTCATCTATACACTCTGTATAGACGTCTATACCTAAACACAACTATATTCATCTATACCCCATATATAGACATCTATACCTAAACACTCCTCTATTCATCTGTACACCATGTACAGACATCTATATCTAACACTCCTCTATTCATCTATACACTCTGTATAGACATCTATACCTAAACACTCCTCTATTCATCTATACACTCTGTATAGACATCTATACCTAAACACTCCTCTATTCATCTATACACTCTGTATAGACATCTATACCTAAACACTCCTCTATTCATCTATACACTCTGTATAGACATCTATACACCTAAACACTACTCTATTCATCTATACATTATGTATCGACATCTATACCTAAACACACCTCTATTCATCTATACACCATATATAGACAACTATACCTAAACACTCCTCTATTCATCTGTACACCATGTACAGACATCTATATCTAAACACTCCTCTATTCATCTATACACTCTGTATAGAAATGTATACCTAAACAATCCTCTATTCATCTGTACACCATATACAGACATCTATACCTAAAAACTCCTCTATTCATCTATACACTCTGTATAGACATCTATACCTAAACACTCCTCTATTCATCTATACACTCTCTATAGACATCTATACCTAAACGCTCCTGTATTCATCTATACACTTTGTATAGACATCTATACCTAAACACTCCTTTATTCATCTATACACTCGGTATAGACATCTATACCTAAACACTCCTCTATTCATCTATACACACTGTATAGACATCTATACCTAGACACTCCTCTATTCATCTATACACGCTGTATAGACATCTATACCTAAGCACTCCTCTATTCATCTATACACCATGTATAGACATCTATACCTAAACACTCCTCTATTCACCTATACACTACGTATAGATATATATACCTAAACACTCCACTATTCATCTATACACCATATATAGACATATATACCTAAACACTCCTCTATTCATCTGTACACCATGTAAAGACATCTACACCTAAACACTCCTCTATTCATCTATACACCCTGTATAGAGATCTATACCTAAACACTCCTCTATTCATCTATAAACTCTGTATAGACATATATACCTAAACACTCCTCTATTCATCTATACACCATATATACACATCTATACCTAAACACTCCTCTATTCATCTGTACACCATGTACAGACATCTATACCTAGACACTCCTCTATTCATCTATACACCCTGTATAGAGATCTATACCTAAACACTCCTCTATTCATCTATACACTCTGTGTAGACATCTATACCTAAACACTATTCTATTCATCTATACACTATGTATAGATATCTATACTTAAACACTCCTCTATTCATCTATACACTCTGCATAGACATCTATACCTAAACACTCCTCTATTCACCTATACACTATGTATAGACATCTATACCTAAACACTCCTCTATTCATCTATACACCCTATATAGACATCTATACCTAAACACTCCTCTATTCATCTGTACACCATGTACAGACATCTACACCTAAACACTCCTCTATTCATCTATACACCCTGTATAGAGATCTATACCTAAACACTCCTCTATTCATCTATACACTCTGTATAGACATCTATACCTAAACACTATTCTATTCATCTATACACTATATATAGACATTTATACTTAAACACTCCTCTATTCATCTAATCACTCTCTACAGACATCTATATCTAAACACTCCTCTATTCATCTATACACTCGGTATAGACATCTATACCTAAACACTCCTCTATTCATCTATACACACTGTATAGACATCTATACCTAGACACTCCTCTATTCATCTATACACGCTGTATAGACATCTATACCTAAGCACTCCTCTATTCATCTATACACCATGTATAGACATCTATACCTAAACACTCCTCTATTCACCTATACACTACGTATAGATATCTATACCTAAACACTCCTCTATTCATCTATACACTCGGTATAGACATCTATACCTAAACACTCCTCTATTCATCTATACACACTGTATAGACATCTATACCTAGACACTCCTCTATTCATCTATACACGCTGTACAGACATCTATACCTAAGCACTCCTCTATTCATCTATACACCATGTATAGACATCTATACCTAAACACTCCTCTATTCACCTATACACTACGTATAGATATATATACCTAAAAACTCCTCTATTCATCCATACACCATATATAGACATATATACCTAAACACTCCTCTATTCATCTGTACACCATGTACAGACATCTACACCTAAACACTCCTGTATTCATCTATACACCCTGTATAGAGATCTATACCTAAACACTCTTCTATTCTTCTATAAACTCTGTATAGACGTCTATACCTAAACACACCTATATTCATCTATACACCATATATAGACATCTATACCTAAACACTCTTCTATTCATCTGTACACCATGTACAGACATCTATACCTAGACACTCCTCTATTCATCTATACACTCTGTATAGACATCTATACCTAAACACTCCTCTATTCATCTATACACTATGTATAGACATCTATACCTAAACACTCATCTATTCATCTATAAACCCTGTATAGACATCTATACCTAAACACTCCTCTATTCATCTATACATTCTGTATAGACATATATACCTAAACACTCCTCTATTCATCTATATATTCTGTATAGACATATATACCTAAACACTCCTCTATTCATCTATAAACTCTATATAGACGTCTATACCTAAACACACCTCTCTTCATCTATACACCATATATAGACATCTATACCTAAACACTCCTCTATTCATCTCTAGACCATGTACAGACATCTATACCTAGACACTCCTCTTTTCATCTATACACTTTGTATAGACAGCTATACCTAAACACTCCTCCATTCATCTATACTCTCTGTATAAACATCTATACCTAAACACTCCTCTATTCATCTATACACTCTGTATAGACATCTATACCTAAACACTCCTCTATTCATCTATACACTCTGTATAGATATCTATACCTAAACACTCCTCTATTCACCTATAAACTATGTATAGACATCTATACCTAAACACTCCTCTATTCATCTATACATTCTGTATAGACATCTATACCTAAACACTCCTCTATTCATCTATACACTATGTATAGACATCTATACCTAAACACTCCTCTATTCATCTATACACCATATATAGACATCTATACCTAAACACTCCTCTATTCATCTGTACACCATGTACAGACATCTATACCTAGACACTCCTCTATTCATCTATACACTTTGTATAGACAGCTATACCTAAACACTCCTCCATTCATCTATACACCCTGTATAAACATCTATACCTAAACACTCCTCTATTCATCTATACACCCTGTATAGACATCTAAACCTAAACACTCCTCTATTCATCTATACATTCTGTATAGACATCTATACCTAAACACTCCTCTATTCATCTATACACTCTGTATAGACATCTATACCTAAACACTCCTCTATTCATCTATAAACTCTATATAGACGTCTATACCTAAACACACCTCTCTTCATCTATACACCATATATAGACATCTATACCTAAACACTCCTCTATTCATCTGTAGACCATGTACAGACATCTATACCTAGACACTCCTCTATTCATCTATACACTTTGTATAGACAGCTATACCTAAACACTCCTCCATTCATCTATACACTCTGTATAAACATCTATACCTAAACACTCCTCTATTCATCTATACACTCTGTATAGACATCTATACCTAAACACTCCTCTATTCATCTATACACTCTGTATAGATATCTATACCTAAACACTCCTCTATTCACCTATAAACTATGTATAGACATCTATACCTAAACACTCCTCTATTCATCTATACATTCTGTATAGACATCTATACCTAAAAACTCCTCTATTCATCTATACACTATGTATAGACATCTATACCTAAACACTCCTCTATTCATCTATACACCATATATAGACATCTATACCTAAACACTCCTCTATTCATCTGTACACCATGTACAGACATCTATACCTAGACACTCCTCTATTCATCTATACACTTTGTATAGACAGCTATACCTAAACACTCCTCCATTCATCTATACACCCTGTATAAACATCTATACCTAAACACTCCTCTATTCATCTATACACCCTGTATAGACATCTAAACCTAAACACTCCTCTATTCATCTATACATTCTGTATAGACATCTATACCTAAACACTCCTCTAATCATCTATACACTATGTATAGACATCTATAACTAAACACTCCTCTATTCACCTATACACTATGTATAGACATCTATACCTAAACACTCCTCTATTCATCTATACACTATGTATAGACATGTATACCTAAACACTACTCTATTCATCTATACACCATATATAGACATCTATACCTAAACACTCCTCTATTCATCTGTACACCATGTACAGACATCTATACCTAAACACTCCTCTATTCATCTATACACTCTGTATAGACATCTATGCCTAAACACACCTCTATTCATCTATACGCTCTGTATAGACATCTATACCTAAACACTCCACTATTCATCGATACACTCTGTATAGACATCTATACCTAAACACTCCTCTATTCATCTATACACCATATACAGACATCTATACCTAAACACTCCTCTATTCATTTGTGAAACATGTACAGACATCTATACCTAAACACTCCTCTGTTCATCTATTCACCCTGTGTAGACATCTATACCTAAACACTCCTCTATTCATCTATACACTCTGTATAGACGTCTATACCTAAACACAACTATATTCATCTATACACCATATATAGACATCTATACCTAAACACTCCTCTATTCATCTGTACACCATGTACAGACATCTATATCTAAACACTCCTCTATTCATCTATACACTCTGTATAGACATCTATACCTAAACACTCCTCTATTCATCTATACACTCTGTATAGACATCTATACCTAAACACTCCTCTATTCATCTATACACTCTGTATAGACATCTATACCTAAACATTCCTCTATTCATCTATACACTCTGTATAGACATCTATACCTAAACACTCCTCTATTCATCTATACACTATGTATAGACATCTATACCTAAACACACCTCTATTCATCTATACACCATATATAGACAACTATACCTAAACACTCCTCTATTCATCTGTACACCATGTACAGACATCTATATCTAAACACTCCTCTATTCATCTATACACTCTGTATAGAAATTTATATCTAAACCATCCTCTATTCATCTGTACACCATATACAGACATCTATACCTAAAAACTCCTCTATTCATCTATACACTCTGTATAGACATCTATACCTAAACACTCCTCTATTCATCTATACACTCTCTATAGACATCTATACCTAAACGCTCCTGTATTCATCTATACACTTTGTATAGACATCTATACCTAAACACTCCTCTATTCATCTATACACTCGGTATAGACATCTATACCTAAACACTCCTCTATTCATCTATACACACTGTATAGACATCTATACCTAGACACTCCTCTATTCATCTATACACGCTGTATAGACATCTATACCTAAGCACTCCTCTATTCACCTATACACTACGTATAGATATCTATACCTAAACACTCCTCTATTCATCTATACACCATATATAGACATATATACCTAAACACTCCTCTATTCATCTATACACCCTGTATAGAGATCTATACCTAAACACTCCTCTATTCATCTATACACTCTGTGTAGACACCTATACCTAAACGCTCCTGTATTCATCTATACACTTTGTATAGACATCTATACCTAAACACTCCTCTATTCATCTATACACTCGGTATAGACATCTATACCTAAACACTCCTCTATTCATCTATACACACTGTATAGACATCTATACCTAGACACTCCTCTATTCATCTATACACGCTGTATAGACATCTATACCTAAGCACTCCTCTATTCATCTATACACCATGTATAGACATCTATACCTAAACACTCCTCTATTCACCTATACACTACGTGTAGATATCTATACCTAAACACTCCTCTATTCATCTATACACTCGGTATAGACATCTATACCTAAACACTCCTCTATTCATCTATACACACTGTATAGACATCTATACCTAGACACTCCTCTATTCATCTATACACGCTGTATAAACATCTATACCTAAGCACTCCTCTATTCATCTATACACCATGTATAGACATCTATACCTAAACACTCCTCTATTCACCTATACACTACGTATAGATATCTTTACCTAAACACTCCTCTATTCATCTATACACCATATATAGACATATATACCTAAACACTCCTCTATTCATCTGTACACCATGTACAGACATCTACACCTAAACACTCCTCTATTCATCTATACACCCTGTATAGAGATCTATACCTAAACACTCCTCTATTCATCTATAAACTCTGTATAGACATCTATACCTAAACACTCCTCTATTCATCTATACACCATATATACACATCTATAACTAAACACTCCTCTATTCATCTGTACACCATATACAGACATCTATACCTAAACACTCCTCTATTCATCTATACACCCTGTATAGAGATCTATACCTAAACACTCCTCTATTCATCTATACACTCTGTGTAGACATCTATACCTAGACACTATTCTATTCATCTATAGACTATGTATAGACATCTATACTTAAACACTCCTCTATTCATCTATACACTCTGCATAGACATCTATACCTAAACACTCCTCTATTCATCTATACACCATATATAGACATCTATACCTAAACACTCCTCTATTCATCTGTACACCATGTACAGACATCTATACCTAGACACTCCTCTATTCATCTATACACTTTGTATAGACAGCTATACCTAAACACTCCTCCATTCATCTATACACCCTGTATAAACATCTATACCTAAACACTCCTCTATTCATCTATACACCCTGTATAGACATCTAAACCTAAACACTCATCTATTCATCTATACATTCTGTATAGACATCTATACCTAAACACTCCTCTAATCATCTATACACTATGTATAGACATCTATAACTAAACACTCCTCTATTCACCTATACACTATGTATAGACATCTATACCTAAACACTCCTCTATTCATCTATACACTATGTATAGACATATATACCTAAACACTACTCTATTCATCTATACACCATATATAGACATCTATACCTAAACACTCCTCTATTCATCTGTACACCATGTACAGACATCTATACCTAAACACTCCTCTATTCATCTATACACTCTGTATAGACATCTATGCCTAAACACACCTCTATTCATCTATACGCTCTGTATAGACATCTATACCTAAACACTCCACTATTCATCGATACACTCTGTATAGACATCTATACCTAAACACTCCTCTTTTCATCTATACACCATATACAGACATCTATACCTAAACACTCCTCTATTCATTTGTGAAACATGTACAGACATCTATACCTAAACACTCCTCTGTTCATCTATTCACCCTGTGTAGACATCTATACCTAAACACTCCTCTATTCATCTATACACTCTGTATAGACGTCTATACCTAAACACAACTATATTCATCTATACACCATATATAGACATCTATACCTAAACACTCCTCTATTCATCTGTACACCATGTACAGACATCTATATCTAAACACTCCTTTATTCATCTATACACTCTGTATAGACATCTATACCTAAACACTCCTCTATTCATCTATACACTCTGTATAGACATCTATACCTAAACACTCCTCTATTCATCTATACACTCTGTATAGACATCTATACCTAAACATTCCTCTATTCATCTATACACTCTCTATAGACATCTATACCTAAACACTCCTCTATTCATCTATACACTATGTATAGACATCTATACCTAAACACACCTCTATTCATCTATACACCATATATAGACAACTATACCTAAACACTCCTCTATTCATCTGTACACCATGTACAGACATCTATATCTAAACACTCCTATATTCATCTATACACTCTGTATAGAAATTTATATCTAAACCATCCTCTATTCATCTGTACACCATATACAGACATCTATACCTAAAAACTCCTCTATTCATCTATACACTCTGTATAGACATCTATACCTAAACACTCCTCTATTCATCTATACACTCTCTATAGACATCTATACCTAAACGCTCCTGTATTCATCTATACACTTTGTATAGACATCTATACCTAAACACTCCTCTATTCATCTATACACTCGGTATAGACATCTATACCTAAACACTCCTCTATTCATCTATACACACTGTATAGACATCTATACCTAGACACTCCTCTATTCATCTATACACGCTGTATAGACATCTATACCTAAGCACTCCTCTATTCATCTATACACCATGTATAGACATCTATACCTAAACACTCCTCTATTCACCTATACACTACGTATAGATATCGATACCTAAACACTCCTCTATTCATCTATACACCATATATAGACATATATACCTAAACACTCCTCTATTCATCTATACACCCTGTATAGAGATCTATACCTAAACACTCCTCTATTCATCTATACACTCTGTGTAGACACCTATACCTAAACGCTCCTGTATTCATCTATACACTTTGTATAGACATCTATACCTAAACACTCCTCTATTCATCTATACACTCGGTATAGACATCTATACCTAAACACTCCTCTATTCATCTATACACACTGTATAGACATCTATACCTAGACACTCCTCTATTCATCTATACACGCTGTATAGACATCTATACCTAAGCACTCCTCTATTCATCTATACACCATGTATAGACATCTATACCTAAACACTCCTCTATTCACCTATACACTATGTGTAGATATCTATACCTAAACACTCCTCTATTCATCTATACACTCGGTATAGACATCTATACCTAAACACTCCTCTATTCATCTATACACACTGTATAGACATCTATACCTAGACACTCCTCTATTCATCTATACACGCTGTATAGACATCTATACCTAAGCACTCCTCTATTCATCTATACACCATGTATAGACATCTATACCTAAACACTCCTCTATTCACCTATACACTACGTATAGATATCTTTACCTAAACACTCCTCTATTCATCTATACACCATATATAGACATATATACCTAAACACTCCTCTATTCATCTGTACACCATGTACAGACATCTACACCTAAACACTCCTCTATTCATCTATACACCCTGTATAGAGATCTATACCTAAACACTCCTCTATTCATCTATAAACTCTGTATAGACATCTATACCTAAACACTCCTCTATTCATCTATACACCATATATACACATCTATACCTAAACACTCCTCTATTCATCTGTACACCATATACAGACATCTATACCTAAACACTCCTCTATTCATCTATACACCCTGTATAGAGATCTATACCTAAACACTCCTCTATTCATCTATACACTCTGTGTAGACATCTATACCTAGACACTATTCTATTCATCTATACACTATGTATAGACATCTATACCTAAACACTCCTCTATTCATCTATACACCCTATATAGACATCTATACCTAAACACTCCTCTTTCATCTGTACACCATGTACAGACATCTACACCTAAACACTCCTCTATTCATCTATACACCCTGTATAGAGATCTATACCTAAACACTCCTCTATTCATCTATACACTCTTTATAGACATCTATACCTAAACACTATTCTATTCATCTATACACTATATATAGACATTTATACTTAAACACTCCTCTATTCATCTAATCACTCTCTATAGACATCTATATCTTAACACTCCTCTATTCATCTATACACTCTGTATAGACATCTATACTTAAACACTCCTCTATTCATCTATACACTCTGCATAGACATCTATACCTAAACACTCCTCTATTCACCTATACACTATGTATAGACATCTATACCTAAACACTCCTCTATTCATCTATGCACCCTATATAGACATCTATACCTAAACACTCCTCTATTCATCAATACACCATGTACAGACATCTACACCTAAACACTCCTCTATTCATCTATACACCCAGTATAGAGATCTATACCTAAACACTCCTCTATTCATCTATACACTCTTTATAGACATCTATACCTAAACACTATTCTATTCATCTATACACTATATATAGACATTTATACTTAAACACTCCTCTATTCATCTAATCACTCTCTATAGACATCTATATCTAAACACTCCTCTATTCATCTATACACTCTGTATAGACATCTATACCTAGACACTCCTCTATTCATCTATACACTCTGTATAGACATCTATACCTAAACACTCCTCTATTCATCTATAAACTCTATATAGACGTCTATACCTAAACACACCTCTCTTCATCTATACACCATGTATAGACATCTATACCTAAACACTCCTCTATTCATCTATAAACTCTGTATAGACATCTATACCTAAACACTCCTCTATTCATCTATACACCATATATACACATCTATACCTAAACACTCCTCTATTCATCTGTACACCATATACAGACATCTATACCTAAACACTCCTCTATTCATCTATACACCCTGTATAGAGATCTATACCTAAACACTCCTCTATTCATCTATACACTCTGTGTAGACATCTATACCTAGACACTATTCTATTCATCTATACACTATGTATAGACATCTATACCTAAACACTCCTCTATTCATCTATACACCCTATATAGACATCTATACCTAAACACTCCTCTTTCATCTGTACACCATGTACAGACATCTACACCTAAACACTCCTCTATTCATCTATACACCCTGTATAGAGATCTATACCTAAACACTCCTCTATTCATCTATACACTCTTTATAGACATCTATACCTAAACACTATTCTATTCATCTATACACTATATATAGACATTTATACTTAAACACTCCTCTATTCATCTAATCACTCTCTATAGACATCTATATCTTAACACTCCTCTATTCATCTATACACTCTGTATAGACATCTATACTTAAACACTCCTCTATTCATCTATACACTCTGCATAGACATCTATACCTAAACACTCCTCTATTCACCTATACACTATGTATAGACATCTATACCTAAACACTCCTCTATTCATCTATGCACCCTATATAGACATCTATACCTAAACACTCCTCTATTCATCAATACACCATGTACAGACATCTACACCTAAACACTCCTCTATTCATCTATACACCCAGTATAGAGATCTATACCTAAACACTCCTCTATTCATCTATACACTCTTTATAGACATCTATACCTAAACACTATTCTATTCATCTATACACTATATATAGACATTTATACTTAAACACTCCTCTATTCATCTAATCACTCTCTATAGACATCTATATCTAAACACTCCTCTATTCATCTATACACTCTGTATAGACATCTATACCTAGACACTCCTCTATTCATCTATACACTCTGTATAGACATCTATACCTAAACACTCCTCTATTCATCTATAAACTCTATATAGACGTCTATACCTAAACACACCTCTCTTCATCTATACACCATGTATAGACATCTATACCTAAACACTCCTCTATTCACCTATACACTACGTATAGATATCTTTACCTAAACACTCCTCTATTCATCTATACACCATATATAGACATATATACCTAAACACTCCTCTATTCATCTGTACACCATGTACAGACATCTACACCTAAACACTCCTCTATTCATCTATACACCCTGTATAGAGATCTATACCTAAACACTCCTCTATTCATCTATAAACTCTGTATAGACATCTATACCTAAACACTCCTCTATTCATCTATACACCATATATACACATCTATACCTAAACACTCCTCTATTCATCTGTACACCATATACAGACATCTATACCTAAACACTCCTCTATTCATCTATACACCCTGTATAGAGATATATACCTAAACACTCCTCTATTCATCTATACACTCTGTGTAGACATCTATACCTAGACACTATTCTATTCATCTATACACTCTGTATAGACATCTATACCTAAACACTCCTCTATTCATCTATACACTCTGTATAGACATCTATACCTAAACACTCCTCTATTCATCTATACACTCTGTGTAGACATCTATACCTAGACACTATTCTATTCATCTATACACTATGTATAGACATCTATACCTAAACACTCCTCTATTCATCTATACACCCTATATAGACATCTATACCTAAACACTCCTCTTTCATCTGTACACCATGTACAGACATCTACACCTAAACACTCCTCTATTCATCTATACACCCTGTATAGAGATCTATACCTAAACACTCCTCTATTCATCTATACACTCTTTATAGACATCTATACCTAAACACTATTCTATTCATCTATACACTATATATAGACATTTATACTTAAACACTCCTCTATTCATCTAATCACTCTCTATAGACATCTATATCTTAACACTCCTCTATTCATCTATACACTCTGTATAGACATCTATACTTAAACACTCCTCTATTCATCTATACACTCTGCATAGACATCTATACCTAAACACTCCTCTATTCACCTATACACTATGTATAGACATCTATACCTAAACACTCCTCTATTCATCTATGCACCCTATATAGACATCTATACCTAAACACTCCTCTATTCATCAATACACCATGTACAGACATCTACACCTAAACACTCCTCTATTCATCTATACACCCAGTATAGAGATCTATACCTAAACACTCCTCTATTCATCTATACACTCTTTATAGACATCTATACCTAAACACTATTCTATTCATATATACACTATATATAGACATTTATACTTAAACACTCCTCTATTCATCTAATCACTCTCTATAGACATCTATATCTAAACACTCCTCTATTCATCTATACACTCTGTATAGACATCTATACCTAGACACTCCTCTATTCATCTATACACTCTGTATAGACATCTATACCTAAACACTCCTCTATTCATCTCTAAACTCTATATAGACGTCTATACCTAAACACACCTCTCTTCATCTATACACCATGTATAGACATCTATACCTAAACACTCCTCTATTCACCTATACACTACGTATAGATATCTTTACCTAAACACTCCTCTATTCATCTATACACCATATATAGACATATATACCTAAACACTCCTCTATTCATCTGTACACCATGTACAGACATCTACACCTAAACACTCCTCTATTCATCTATACACCCTGTATAGAGATCTATACCTAAACACTCCTCTATTCATCTATAAACTCTGTATAGACATCTATACCTAAACACTCCTCTATTCATCTATACACCATATATACACATCTATACCTAAACACTCCTCTATTCATCTGTACACCATATACAGACATCTATACCTAAACACTCCTCTATTCATCTATACACCCTGTATAGAGATCTATACCTAAACACTCCTCTATTCATCTATACACTCTGTGTAGACATCTATACCTAGACACTATTCTATTCATCTATACACTCTGTATAGACATCTATACCTAAACACTCCTCTATTCATCTATACAGTCTGTATAGACATCTATACCTAAACACTCCTCTATTCATCTATACACTCTGTATAGACATCTATACCTAAACACTCCTCTATTCATCTATACACTCTGTATAGACATCTATACACCTAAACACTCCTCTATTCATCTATACACTATGTATAGACATCTATACCTAAACACACCTCTATTCATCTATACACCATATATAGACAACTATACCTAAACACTCCTCTATTCATCTGTACACCATGTACAGACATCTATATCTAAACACTCCTCTATTCATCTATACACTCTGTATAGAAATGTATACCTAAACAATCCTCTATTCATCTGTACACCATATACAGACATCTATACCTAAAAACTCCTCTATTCATCTATACACTCTGTATAGACATCTATACCTAAACTGTCCTCTATTCATCTATACACTCTCTATAGACATCTATACCTAAACGCTCCTGTATTCATCTATACACTTTGTATAGACATCTATACCTAAACACTCCTCTATTCATCTATACACTCGGTATAGACATCTATACCTAAACACTCCTCTATTCATCTATACACACTGTATAGACATCTATACCTAGACACTCCTCTATTCATCTATACACGCTGTATAGACATCTATACCTAAGCACTCCTCTATTCATCTATACACCATGTATAGACATCTATACCTAAACACTCCTCTATTCACCTATACACTACGTATAGATATATATACCTAAACACTCCACTATTCATCTATACACCATATATAGACATATATACCTAAACACTCCTCTATTCATCTGTACACCATGTACAGACATCTACACCTAAACACTCCTCTATTCATCTATACACCCTGTATAGAGATCTATACCTAAACACTCCTCTATTCATCTATACACTCTTTATAGACATCTATACCTAAACACTATTCTATTCATCTATACACTATATATAGACATTTATACTTAAACACTCCTCTATTCATCTAATCACTCTCTATAGACATCTATATCTAAACACTCCTCTATTCATCTATACACTCTGTATAGACATCTATACCTAGACACTCCTCTATTCATCTATACACTCTGTATAGACATCTATACCTAAACACTCCTCTATTCATCTATAAACTCTATATAGACGTCTATACCTAAACACACCTCTCTTCATCTATACACCATGTATAGACATCTATACCTAAACACTCCTCTATTCACCTATACACTACGTATAGATATCTTTACCTAAACACTCCTCTATTCATCTATACACCATATATAGACATATATACCTAAACACTCCTCTATTCATCTGTACACCATGTACAGACATCTACACCTAAACACTCCTCTATTCATCTATACACCCTGTATAGAGATCTATACCTAAACACTCCTCTATTCATCTATAAACTCTGTATAGACATCTATACCTAAACACTCCTCTATTCATCTATACACCATATATACACATCTATACCTAAACACTCCTCTATTCATCTGTACACCATATACAGACATCTATACCTAAACACTCCTCTATTCATCTATACACCCTGTATAGAGATCTATACCTAAACACTCCTCTATTCATCTATACACTCTGTGTAGACATCTATACCTAGACACTATTCTATTCATCTATACACTCTGTATAGACATCTATACCTAAACACTCCTCTATTCATCTATACACTCTGTATAGACATCTATACCTAAACACTCCTCTATTCATCTATACACTCTGTATAGACATCTATACCTAAACACTCCTCTATTCATCTATACACTCTGTATAGACATCTATACACCTAAACACTCCTCTATTCATCTATACACTATGTATAGACATCTCTACCTAAACACACCTCTATTCATCTATACACCATATATAGACAACTATACCTAAACACTCCTCTATTCATCTGTACACCATGTACAGACATCTATATCTAAACACTCCTCTATTCATCTATACACTCTGTATAGAAATGTATACCTAAACAATCCTCTATTCATCTGTACACCATATACAGACATCTATACCTAAAAACTCCTCTATTCATCTATACACTCTGTATAGACATCTATACCTAAACACTCCTCTATTCATCTATACACTCTCTATAGACATCTATACCTAAACGCTCCTGTATTCATCTATACACTTTGTATAGACATCTATACCTAAACACTCCTCTATTCATCTATACACTCGGTATAGACATCTATACCTAAACACTCCTCTATTCATCTATACACACTGTATAGACATCTATACCTAGACACTCCTCTATTCATCTATACACGCTGTATAGACATCTATACCTAAGCACTCCTCTATTCATCTATACACCATGTATAGACATCTATACCTAAACACTCCTCTATTCACCTATACACTACGTATAGATATATATACCTAAACACTCCACTATTCATCTATACACCATATATAGACATATATACCTAAACACTCCTCTATTCATCTGTACACCATGTACAGACATCTACACCTAAACACTCCTCTATTCATATATACACCCTGTATAGAGATCTATACCTAAACACTCCTCTATTCATCTATAAACTCTGTATAGACATCTATACCTAAACACTCCTCTATTCATCTATACACCATATATACACATCTATACCTAAACACTCCTCTATTCATCTGTACACCATGTACAGACATCTATACCTAAATGCTCCTCTATTCATCTATACACCCTGTATAGAGATCTATACCTAAACACTCCTCTATTCATCTATACACTCTGTGTAGACATCTATACCTAAACACTATTATATTCATCTATACACTATGTATAGATATCTATACTTAAACACTCCTCTATTCATCTATACACTCTGCATAGACATCTATACCTAAACACTCCTCTATTCACCTATACACTATGTATAGACATCTATACCTAAACACTCCTCTATTCATCTATACACCCTATATAGACATCTATACCTAAACACTCCTCTATTCATCTGTACACCATGTACAGACATCTACACCTAAACACTCCTCTATTCATCTATACACCCTGTATAGAGATCTATACCTAAACACTCCTCTATTCATCTATACACTCTGTATAGACATCTATACCTAAACACTATTCTATTCATCTATACACTATATATAGACATTTATACTTAAACACTCCTCTATTCATCTAATCACTCTCTACAGACATCTATATCTAAACACTCCTCTATTCATCTATACACTCTGTATAGACATCTATACCTAGACACTCCTCTATTCATCTATACACTCTGTATAGACATCTATACCTAAACACTCCTCTATTCATCTATAAACTCTATATAGACGTCTATACCTAAACACTCCTCTATTCATCTATACACTCTGTATAGACATCTATACCTAAACACTCCTCTATTCATCTATACACTCTGTATAGACATCTATACCTAGACACTCCTCTATTCATCTATACACTCTGTATAGACATCTATACCTAAACACAACTATATTCATCTATACCCCATATATAGACATCTATACCTAAACACTCCTCTATTCATCTGTACACCATGTACAGACATCTATATCTAACACTCCTCTATTCATCTATACACTCTGTATAGACATCTATACCTAAACACTCCTCTATTCATCTATACACTCTGTATAGACATCTATACCTAAACACTCCTCTATTCATCTATACACTCTGTATAGACATCTATACCTAAACACTCCTCTATTCATCTATACACTCTGTATAGACATCTATACACCTAAACACTCCTCTATTCATCTATACACTATGTATAGACATCTATACCTAAACACACCTCTATTCATCTATACACCATATATAGACAACTATACCTAAACACTCCTCTATTCATCTGTACACCATGTACAGACATCTATATCTAAACACTCCTCTATTCATCTATACACTCTGTATAGAAATGTATACCTAAACAATCCTCTATTCATCTGTACACCATATACAGACATCTATACCTAAAAACTCCTCTATTCATCTATACACTCTGTATAGACATCTATACCTAAACACTCCTCTATTCATCTATACACTCTCTATACACATCTATACCTAAACGCTCCTGTATTCATCTATACACTTTGTATAGACATCTATACCTAAACACTCCTCTATTCATCTATACACTCTGTGTAGACATCTATACCTAAACACTATTCTATTCATCTATACACTATGTATAGATATCTATACTTAAACACTCCTCTATTCATCTATACACTCTGCATAGACATCTATACCTAAACACTCCTCTATTCACCTATACACTATGTATAGACATCTATACCTAAACACTCCTCTATTCATCTATACACCCTATATAGACATCTATACCTAAACACTCCTCTATTCATCTGTACACCATGTACAGACATCTACACCTAAACACTCCTCTATTCATCTATACACCCTGTATAGAGATCTATACCTAAACACTCCTCTATTCATCTATACACTATATATAGACATTTATACTTAAACACTCCTCTATTCATCTAATCACTCTCTACAGACATCTATATCTAAACACTCCTCTATTCATCTATACACTCTGTATAGACATCTATACCTAGACACTCCTCTATTCATCTATACACTCTGTATAGACATCTATACCTAAACACTCCTCTATTCATCTATAAACTCTATATAGACGTCTATACCTAAACACACCTCTCTTCATCTATACACCATATATAGACATCTATACCTAGACACTCCTCTATTCATCTATACACGCTGTATAGACATCTATACCTAAGCACTCCTCTATTCATCTATACACCATGTATAGACATCTATACCTAAACACTCCTCTATTCACCTATACACTACGTATAGATATCTATACCTAAACACTCCTCTATTCATCTATACACTCTGTATAGACATCTATGCCTAAACACACCTCTATTCATCTATACGCTCTGTATAGAAATCTATACCTAAACACTCCACTATTCATCGATACACTCTGTATAGACATCTATACCTAAACACTCCTCTATTCATCTATACACCATATACAGACATCTATACCTAAACACTCCTCTATTCATTTGTGAAACATGTACAGACATCTATACCTAAACACTCCTCTATTCATCTATACACCCTGTGTAGACGTCTATACCTAAACACAACTATATTCATCTATACCCCATATATAGACATCTATACCTAAACACTCCTCTATTCATCTATACACTCTGTATAGACGTCTATACCTAAACACAACTATATTCATCTATACCCCATATATAGACATCTATACCTAAACACTCCTCTATTCATCTGTACACCATGTACAGACATCTATATCTAACACTCCTCTATTCATCTATACACTCTGTATAGACATCTATACCTAAACACTCCTCTATTCATCTATACACTCTGTATAGACATCTATACCTAAACACTCCTCTATTCATCTGTACACCATGTACAGACATCTACACCTAAACACTCCTCTATTCATCTATACACCCTGTATAGAGATCTATACCTAAACACTCCTCTGTTCATCTGTACACTCTGTATAGACATCTATACCTAAACACTCCTCTATTCATCTATACACCATATATACACCTCTATACCTAAACACTCCTCTATTCATCTGTACACCATGTACAGACATCTATACCTAAACACTCCTCTATTCATCTATACACCCTGTATAGAGATCTATACCTAAACACTCCTCTATTCATCTATACACTCTGTGTAGACATCTATACCTAAACGGTCCTGTATTCATCTATACACTTTGTATAGACATCTATACCTAAACACTCCTCTATTCATCTATACACTCGGTATAGACATCTATACCTAAACACTCCTCTATTCATCTATACACACTGTATAGACATCTATACCTAGACACTCCTCTATTCATCTATACACGCTGTATAGACATCTATACCTAAGCACTCCTCTATTCATCTATACACCATGTATAGACATCTATACCTAAACACTCCTCTATTCACCTATACACTACGTATAGATATATATACCTAAACACTCCACTATTCATCTATACACCATATATAGACATATATACCTAAACACTCCTCTATTCATCTGTACACCATGTACAGACATCTACACCTAAACACTCCTCTATTCATATATACACCCTGTATAGAGATCTATACCTAAACACTCCTCTATTCATCTATACACTCTGTATAGACATCTATACCTAAACACTCCTCTATTCATCTATACACTCTCTATAGACATCTATACCTAAACGCTCCTGTATTCATCTATACACTTTGTATAGACATCTATACCTAAACACTCCTCTATTCATCTATACACTCGGTATAGACATCTATACCTAAACACTCCTCTATTCATCTATACACACTGTATAGACATCTATACCTAGACACTCCTCTATTCATCTATACACGCTGTATAGACATCTATACCTAAGCACTCCTCTATTCATCTATACACCATGTATAGACATCTATACCTAAACACTCCTCTATTCACCTATACACTACGTATAGATATATATACCTAAACACTCCACTATTCATCTATACACCATATATAGACATATATACCTAAACACTCCTCTATTCATCTGTACACCATGTACAGACATCTACACCTAAACACTCCTCTATTCATATATACACCCTGTATAGAGATCTATACCTAAACACTCCTCTATTCATCTATAAACTCTGTATAGACATCTATACCTAAACACTCCTCTATTCATCTATACACCATATATACACATCTATACCTAAACACTCCTCTATTCATCTGTACACCATGTACAGACATCTATACCTAAATGCTCCTCTATTCATCTATACACCCTGTATAGAGATCTATACCTAAACACTCCTCTATTCATCTATACACTCTGTGTAGACATCTATACCTAAACACTATTATATTCATCTATACACTATGTATAGATATCTATACTTAAACACTCCTCTATTCATCTATACACTCTGCATAGACATCTATACCTAAACACTCCTCTATTCACCTATACACTATGTATAGACATCTATACCTAAACACTCCTCTATTCATCTATACACCCTATATAGACATCTATACCTAAACACTCCTCTATTCATCTGTACACCATGTACAGACATCTACACCTAAACACTCCTCTATTCATCTATACACCCTGTATAGAGATCTATACCTAAACACTCCTCTATTCATCTATACACTCTGTATAGACATCTATACCTAAACACCATTCTATTCATCTATACACTATATATAGACATTTATACTTAAACACTCCTCTATTCATCTAATCACTCTCTACAGACATCTATATCTAAACACTCCTCTATTCATCTATACACTCTGTATAGACATCTATACCTAGACACTCCTCTATTCATCTATACACTCTGTATAGACATCTATACCTAAACACTCCTCTATTCATCTATAAACTCTATATAGACGTCTATACCTAAACACTCCTCTATTCATCTATACACTCTGTATAGACATCTATACCTAAACACTCCTCTATTCATCTATACACTCTGTATAGACATCTATACCTAGACACTCCTCTATTCATCTATACACTCTGTATAGACATCTATACCTAAACACAACTATATTCATCTATACCCCATATATAGACATCTATACCTAAACACTCCTCTATTCATCTGTACACCATGTACAGACATCTATATCTAACACTCCTCTATTCATCTATACACTCTGTATAGACATCTATACCTAAACACTCCTCTATTCATCTATACACTCTGTATAGACATCTATACCTAAACACTCCTCTATTCATCTATACACTCTGTATAGACATCTATACCTAAACACTCCTCTATTCATCTATACACTCTGTATAGACATCTATACACCTAAACACTCCTCTATTCATCTATACACTATGTATAGACATCTATACCTAAACACACCTCTATTCATCTATACACCATATATAGACAACTATACCTAAACACTCCTCTATTCATCTGTACACCATGTACAGACATCTATATCTAAACACTCCTCTATTCATCTATACACTCTGTATAGAAATGTATACCTAAACAATCCTCTATTCATCTGTACACCATATACAGACATCTATACCTAAAAACTCCTCTATTCATCTATACACTCTGTATAGACATCTATACCTAAACACTCCTCTATTCATCTATACACTCTCTATACACATCTATACCTAAACGCTCCTGTATTCATCTATACACTTTGTATAGACATCTATACCTAAACACTCCTCTATTCATCTATACACTCTGTGTAGACATCTATACCTAAACACTATTCTATTCATCTATACACTATGTATAGATATCTATACTTAAACACTCCTCTATTCATCTATACACTCTGCATAGACATCTATACCTAAACACTCCTCTATTCACCTATACACTATGTATAGACATCTATACCTAAACACTCCTCTATTCATCTATACACCCTATATAGACATCTATACCTAAACACTCCTCTATTCATCTGTACACCATGTACAGACATCTACACCTAAACACTCCTCTATTCATCTATACACCCTGTATAGAGATCTATACCTAAACACTCCTCTATTCATCTATACACTATATATAGACATTTATACTTAAACACTCCTCTATTCATCTAATCACTCTCTACAGACATCTATATCTAAACACTCCTCTATTCATCTATACACTCTGTATAGACATCTATACCTAGACACTCCTCTATTCATCTATACACTCTGTATAGACATCTATACCTAAACACTCCTCTATTCATCTATAAACTCTATATAGACGTCTATACCTAAACACACCTCTCTTCATCTATACACCATATATAGACATCTATACCTAGACACTCCTCTATTCATCTATACACGCTGTATAGACATCTATACCTAAGCACTCCTCTATTCATCTATACACCATGTATAGACATCTATACCTAAACACTCCTCTATTCACCTATACACTACGTATAGATATCTATACCTAAACACTCCTCTATTCATCTATACACTCTGTATAGACATCTATGCCTAAACACACCTCTATTCATCTATACGCTCTGTATAGAAATCTATACCTAAACACTCCACTATTCATCGATACACTCTGTATAGACATCTATACCTAAACACTCCTCTATTCATCTATACACCATATACAGACATCTATACCTAAACACTCCTCTATTCATTTGTGAAACATGTACAGACATCTATACCTAAACACTCCTCTATTCATCTATACACCCTGTGTAGACGTCTATACCTAAACACAACTATATTCATCTATACCCCATATATAGACATCTATACCTAAACACTCCTCTATTCATCTATACACTCTGTATAGACGTCTATACCTAAACACAACTATATTCATCTATACCCCATATATAGACATCTATACCTAAACACTCCTCTATTCATCTGTACACCATGTACAGACATCTATATCTAACACTCCTCTATTCATCTATACACTCTGTATAGACATCTATACCTAAACACTCCTCTATTCATCTATACACTCTGTATAGACATCTATACCTAAACACTCCTCTATTCATCTGTACACCATGTACAGACATCTACACCTAAACACTCCTCTATTCATCTATACACCCTGTATAGAGATCTATACCTAAACACTCCTCTGTTCATCTGTACACTCTGTATAGACATCTATACCTAAACACTCCTCTATTCATCTATACACCATATATACACCTCTATACCTAAACACTCCTCTATTCATCTGTACACCATGTACAGACATCTATACCTAAACACTCCTCTATTCATCTATACACCCTGTATAGAGATCTATACCTAAACACTCCTCTATTCATCTATACACTCTGTGTAGACATCTATACCTAAACGGTCCTGTATTCATCTATACACTTTGTATAGACATCTATACCTAAACACTCCTCTATTCATCTATACACTCTGTATAGACATCTATACCTAAACACTCCTCTATTCATCTATACACTCTGTATAGACATCTATACCTAAACACTCCTCTATTCATCTATACACTCTGTATAGACATCTATACCTAAACACTCCTCTATTCATCTATACACTCTGTATAGACATCTATACACCTAAACACTCCTCTATTCATCTATACACTATGTATAGACATCTATACCTAAACACACCTCTATTCATCTATACACCATATATAGACAACTATACCTAAACACTCCTCTATTCATCTGTACACCATGTACAGACATCTATATCTAAACACTCCTCTATTCATCTATACACTCTGTATAGAAATGTATACCTAAACAATCCTCTATTCATCTGTACACCATATACAGACATCTATACCTAAAAACTCCTCTATTCATCTATACACTCTGTATAGACATCTATACCTAAACACTCCTCTATTCATCTATACACTCTCTATACACATCTATACCTAAACGCTCCTGTATTCATCTATACACGTTGTATAGACATCTATACCTAAACACTCCTCTATTCATCTATACACTCGGTATAGACATCTATACCTAAACACTCCTCTATTCATCTATACACACTGTATAGACATCTATACCTAGACACTCCTCTATTCATCTATACACGCTGTATAGACATATATACCTAAGCACTCCTCTATTCATCTATACACCATGTATAGACATCTATACCTAAACACTCCTCTATTCACCTATACACTACGTATAGATATATATACCTAAA
Organism: Lampris incognitus; assembly: GCF_029633865.1. Lineage (NCBI taxonomy): Eukaryota > Metazoa > Chordata > Actinopteri > Lampriformes > Lampridae > Lampris > Lampris incognitus. The sequence goes on along the minus strand of NC_079212.1, from coordinate 66,680,547 downwards.
CACTCCTCTATTCATCTGTACACCATGTACAGACATCTACACCTAAACACTCCTCTATTCATCTATACACCCTGTATAGAGATCTATACCTAAACACTCCTCTATTCATCTATAAACTCTGTATAGACATCTATACCTAAACACTCCTCTATTCATCTATACACCATATATACACATCTATACCTAAACACTCCTCTATTCATCTGTACACCATGTACAGACATCTATACCTAAATACTCCTCTATTCATCTATACACCCTGTATAGAGATCTATACCTAAACACTCCTCTATTCATCTATACACTCTGTGTAGACATCTATACCTAAACACTATTCTATTCATCTATACACTATGTATAGATATCTATACTTAAACACTCCTCTATTCATCTATACACTCTGCATAGACATCTATACCTAAACACTCCTCTATTCACCTATACACTATGTATAGAGATCTATACCTAAACACTCCTCTATTCATCTATACACTCTGTGTAGACATCTATACCTAAACACTCCTCTATTCACCTATACACTACGTATAGATATATATACCTAAACACTCCACTATTCATCTATACACCATATACAGACATATATACCTAAACACTCCTCTATTCATCTGTACACCATGTACAGACATCTACACCTAAACACTCCTCTATTCATCTATACACCCTGTATAGAGATCTATACCTAAACACTCCTCTATTCATCTATAAACTCTGTATAGACATCTATACCTAAACACTCCTCTATTCATCTATACACCATATATACACATCTATACCTAAACACTCCTCTATTCATCTGTACACCATGTACAGACATCTATACCTAAATGCTCCTCTATTCATCTATACACCCTGTATAGAGATCTATACCTAAACACTCCTCTATTCATCTATACACTCTGTGTAGACATCTATACCTAAACACTATTATATTCATCTATACACTATGTATAGATATCTATACTTAAACACTCCTCTATTCATCTATACACTCTGCATAGACATCTATACCTAAACACTCCTCTATTCACCTATACACTATGTATAGACATCTATACCTAAACACTATTCTATTCATCTATACACTATATATAGACATTTATACTTAAACACTCCTCTATTCATCTAATCACTCTCTACAGACATCTATATCTAAACACTCCTCTATTCATCTATACACTCCGTATAGACATCTATACCTAGACACTCCTCTATTCATCTATACACTCTGTATAGACATCTATACCTAAACACTCCTCTATTCATCTATAAACTCTATATAGACGTCTATACCTAAACACTCCTCTATTCATCTATACACTCTGTATAGACATCTATACCTAAACACTCCTCTATTCATCTATACACTCTGTATAGACATCTATACCTAAACACTCCTCTATTCATCTATACACTCTGTATAGACATCTATACCTAAACACAACTATATTCATCTATACCCCATATATAGACATCTATACCTAAACACTCCTCTATTCATCTGTACACCATGTACAGACATCTATATCTAACACTCCTCTATTCATCTATACACTCTGTATAGACATCTATACCTAAACACTCCTCTATTCATCTATACACTCTGTATAGACATCTATACCTAAACACTCCTCTATTCATCTATACACTCTGTATAGACATCTATACCTAAACACTCCTCTATTCATCTATACACTCTGTATAGACATCTATACACCTAAACACTCCTCTATTCATCTATACACTATGTATAGACATCTATACCTAAACACACCTCTATTCATCTATACACCATATATAGACAACTATACCTAAACACTCCTCTATTCATCTGTACACCATGTACAGACATCTATATCTAAACACTCCTCTATTCATCTATACACTCTGTATAGAAATGTATACCTAAACAATCCTCTATTCATCTGTACACCATATACAGACATCTATACCTAAAAACTCCTCTATTCATCTATACACTCTGTATAGACATCTATACCTAAACACTCCTCTATTCATCTATACACTCTCTATACACATCTATACCTAAACGCTCCTGTATTCATCTATACACTTTGTATAGACATCTATACCTAAACACTCCTCTATTCATCTATACACTCTGTGTAGACATCTATACCTAAACACTATTCTATTCATCTATACACTATGTATAGATATCTATACTTAAACACTCCTCTATTCATCTATACACTCTGCATAGACATCTATACCTAAACACTCCTCTATTCACCTATACACTATGTATAGACATCTATACCTAAACACTCCTCTATTCATCTATACACCCTATATAGACATCTATACCTAAACACTCCTCTATTCATCTGTACACCATGTACAGACATCTACACCTAAACACTCCTCTATTCATCTATACACCCTGTATAGAGATCTATACCTAAACACTCCTCTATTCATCTATACACTATATATAGACATTTATACTTAAACACTCCTCTATTCATCTAATCACTCTCTACAGACATCTATATCTAAACACTCCTCTATTCATCTATACACTCTGTATAGACATCTATACCTAGACACTCCTCTATTCATCTATACACTCTGTATAGACATCTATACCTAAACACTCCTCTATTCATCTATAAACTCTATATAGACGTCTATACCTAAACACACCTCTCTTCATCTATACACCATATATAGACATCTATACCTAGACACTCCTCTATTCATCTATACACGCTGTATAGACATCTATACCTAAGCACTCCTCTATTCATCTATACACCATGTATAGACATCTATACCTAAACACTCCTCTATTCACCTATACACTACGTATAGATATCTATACCTAAACACTCCTCTATTCATCTATACACTCTGTATAGACATCTATGCCTAAACACACCTCTATTCATCTATACGCTCTGTATAGAAATCTATACCTAAACACTCCACTATTCATCGATACACTCTGTATAGACATCTATACCTAAACACTCCTCTATTCATCTATACACCATATACAGACATCTATACCTAAACACTCCTCTATTCATTTGTGAAACATGTACAGACATCTATACCTAAACACTCCTCTATTCATCTATACACCCTGTGTAGACGTCTATACCTAAACACAACTATATTCATCTATACCCCATATATAGACATCTATACCTAAACACTCCTCTATTCATCTATACACTCTGTATAGACGTCTATACCTAAACACAACTATATTCATCTATACCCCATATATAGACATCTATACCTAAACAATCCTCTATTCATCTGTACACCATGTACAGACATCTATATCTAACACTCCTCTATTCATCTATACACTCTGTATAGACATCTATACCTAAACACTCCTCTATTCATCTATACACTCTGTATAGACATCTATACCTAAACACTCCTCTATTCATCTGTACACCATGTACAGACATCTACACCTAAACACTCCTCTATTCATCTATACACCCTGTATAGAGATCTATACCTAAACACTCCTCTATTCATCTGTACACTCTGTATAGACATCTATACCTAAACACTCCTCTATTCATCTATACACCATATATACACCTCTATACCTAAACACTCCTCTATTCATCTGTACACCATGTACAGACATCTATACCTAAACACTCCTCTATTCATCTATACACCCTGTATAGAGATCTATACCTAAACACTCCTCTATTCATCTATACACTCTGTGTAGACATCTATACCTAAACGGTCCTGTATTCATCTATACACTTTGTATAGACATCTATACCTAAACACTCCTCTATTCATCTATACACTCTGTATAGACATCTATACCTAAACACTCCTCTATTCATCTATACACTCTGTATAGACATCTATACCTAAACACTCCTCTATTCATCTATACACTCTGTATAGACATCTATACCTAAACACTCCTCTATTCATCTATACACTCTGTATAGACATCTATACACCTAAACACTCCTCTATTCATCTATACACTATGTATAGACATCTATACCTAAACACACCTCTATTCATCTATACACCATATATAGACAACTATACCTAAACACTCCTCTATTCATCTGTACACCATGTACAGACATCTATATCTAAACACTCCTCTATTCATCTATACACTCTGTATAGAAATGTATACCTAAACAATCCTCTATTCATCTGTACACCATATACAGACATCTATACCTAAAAACTCCTCTATTCATCTATACACTCTGTATAGACATCTATACCTAAACACTCCTCTATTCATCTATACACTCTCTATACACATCTATACCTAAACGCTCCTGTATTCATCTATACACTTTGTATAGACATCTATACCTAAACACTCCTCTATTCATCTATACACTCGGTATAGACATCTATACCTAAACACTCCTCTATTCATCTATACACACTGTATAGACATCTATACCTAGACACTCCTCTATTCATCTATACACGCTGTATAGACATATATACCTAAGCACTCCTCTATTCATCTATACACCATGTATAGACATCTATACCTAAACACTCCTCTATTCACCTATACACTACGTATAGATATATATACCTAAACACTCCTCTATTCATCTGTACACCATGTACAGACATCTACACCTAAACACTCCTCTATTCATCTATACACCCTGTATAGAGATCTATACCTAAACACTCCTCTATTCATCTATAAACTCTGTATAGACATCTATACCTAAACACTCCTCTATTCATCTATACACCATATATACACATCTATACCTAAACACTCCTCTATTCATCTGTACACCATGTACAGACATCTATACCTAAACACTCCTCTATTCATCTATACACCCTGTATAGAGATCTATACCTAAACACTCCTCTATTCATCTATACACTCTGTGTAGACATCTATACCTAAACACTATTCTATTCATCTATACACTATGTATAGATATCTATACTTAAACACTCCTCTATTCATCTATACACTCTGCATAGACATCTATACCTAAACACTCCTCTATTCACCTATACACGATGTATAGACATCTATACCTAAACACTCCTCTATTCATCTATACACCCTATATAGACATCTATACCTAAACACTCCTCTATTCATCTGTACACCATGTACAGACATCTACACCTAAACACTCCTCTATTCATCTATACACCCTGTATAGAGATCTATACCTAAACACTCCTCTATTCATCTATACACTATATATAGACATTTATACTTAAACACTCCTCTATTCATCTAATCACTCTCTACAGACATCTATATCTAAACACTCCTCTATTCATCTATACACTCTGTATAGACATCTATACCTAGACACTCCTCTATTCATCTATACACTCTGTATAGACATCTATACCTAAACACTCCTCTATTCATCTATAAACTCTATATAGACGTCTATACCTAAACACACCTCTCTTCATCTATACACCATATATAGACATCTATACCTAGACACTCCTCTATTCATCTATACACGCTGTATAGACATCTATACCTAAGCACTCCTCTATTCATCTATACACCATGTATAGACATCTATACCTAAACACTCCTCTATTCACCTATACACTACGTATAGATATCTATACCTAAACACTCCTCTATTCATCTATACACTCTGTATAGACATCTATGCCTAAACACACCTCTATTCATCTATACGCTCTGTATAGAAATCTATACCTAAACACTCCACTATTCATCGATACACTCTGTATAGACATCTATACCTAAACACTCCTCTATTCATCTATACACCATATACAGACATCTATACCTAAACACTCCTCTATTCATTTGTGAAACATGTACAGACATCTATACCTAAACACTCCTCTATTCATCTATACACCCTGTGTAGACGTCTATACCTAAACACAACTATATTCATCTATACCCCATATATAGACATCTATACCTAAACACTCCTCTATTCATCTATACACTCTGTATAGACGTCTATACCTAAACACAACTATATTCATCTATACCCCATATATAGACATCTATACCTAAACACTCCTCTATTCATCTGTACACCATGTACAGACATCTATATCTAACACTCCTCTATTCATCTATACACTCTGTATAGACATCTATACCTAAACACTCCTCTATTCATCTATACACTCTGTATAGACATCTATACCTAAACACTCCTCTATTCATCTGTACACCATGTACAGACATCTACACCTAAACACTCCTCTATTCATCTATACACCCTGTATAGAGATCTATACCTAAACACTCCTCTATTCATCTGTACACTCTGTATAGACATCTATACCTAAACACTCCTCTATTCATCTATACACCATATATACACCTCTATACCTAAACACTCCTCTATTCATCTGTACACCATGTACAGACATCTATACCTAAACACTCCTCTATTCATCTATACACCCTGTATAGAGATCTATACCTAAACACTCCTCTATTCATCTATACACTCTGTGTAGACATCTATACCTAAACGGTCCTGTATTCATCTATACACTTTGTATAGACATCTATACCTAAACACTCCTCTATTCATCTATACACTCGGTATAGACATCTATACCTAAACACTCCTCTATTCATCTATACACACTGTATAGACATCTATACCTAGACACTCCTCTATTCATCTATACACGCTGTATAGACATCTATACCTAAGCACTCCTCTATTCATCTATACACCATGTATAGACATCTATACCTAAACACTCCTCTATTCACCTATACACTACGTATAGATATCTATACCTAAACACTCCTTTATTCATCTATACACTCGGTATAGACATCTATACCTAAACACTCCTCTATTCATCTATACACACTGTATAGACATCTATACCTAGACACTCCTCTATTCATCTATACACGCTGTACAGACATCTATACCTAAGCACTCCTCTATTCATCTATACACCATGTATAGGCATCTATACCTAAACACTCCTCTATTCACCTATACACTACGTATAGATATCTATACCTAAAAACTCCTCTATTCATCCATACACCATATATAGACATATATAGCTAAACACTCCTCTATTCATCTGTACACCATGTACAGACATCTACACCTAAACACTCCTCTATTCATCTATACACCCTGTATAGAGATCTATACCTAAACACTCTTCTATTCTTCTATAAACTCTGTATAGACGTCTATACCTAAACACACCTATATTCATCTATACACCATATATAGACATCTATACCTAAACACTCTTCTATTCATCTGTACACCATGTACAGACATCTATACCTAGACACTCCTCTATTCATCTATACACTCTGTATAGACATCTATACCTAAACACTCCTCTATTCATCTATACACTATGTATAGACATCTATACCTAAACACTCATCTATTCATCTATAAACCCTGTATAGACATCTATACCTAAACACTCCTCTATTCATCTATACATTCTGTATAGACATCTATACCTAAACACTCCTCTATTCATCTATACATTCTGTATAGACATATATACCTAAACACTCCTCTATTCATCTATAAACTCTATATAGACGTCTATACCTAAACACACCTCTCTTCATCTATACACCATATATAGACATCTATACCTAAACACTCCTCTATTCATCTGTAGACCATGTACAGACATCTATACCTAGACACTCCTCTATTCATCTATACACTTTGTATAGACAGCTATACCTAAACACTCCTCCATTCATCTATACACTCTGTATAAACATCTATACCTAAACACTCCTCTATTCATCTATACACTCTGTATAGACATCTATACCTAAACACTCCTCTATTCATCTATACACTCTGTATAGATATCTATACCTAAACACTCCTCTATTCACCTATAAACTATGTATAGACATCTATACCTAAACACTCCTCTATTCATCTATACATTCTGTATAGACATCTATACCTAAACACTCCTCTATTCATCTATACACTATGTATAGACATCTATACCTAAACACTCCTCTATTCATCTATACACCATATATAGACATCTATACCTAAACACTCCTCTATTCATCTGTACACCATGTACAGACATCTATACCTAGACACTCCTCTATTCATCTATACACTTTGTATAGACAGCTATACCTAAACACTCCTCCATTCATCTATACACCCTGTATAAACATCTATACCTAAACACTCCTCTATTCATCTATACAACCTGTATAGACATCTAAACCTAAACACTCCTCTATTCATCTATACATTCTGTATAGACATCTATACCTAAACACTCCTCTAATCATCTATACACTATGTATAGACATCTATAACTAAACACTCCTCTATTCACCTATACACTATGTATAGACATCTATACCTAAACACTCCTCTATTCATCTATACACTATGTATAGACATATATACCTAAACACTACTCTATTCATCTATACACCATATATAGACATCTATACCTAAACACTCCTCTATTCATCTGTACACCATGTACAGACATCTATACCTAAACACTCCTCTATTCATCTATACACTCTGTATAGACATCTATGCCTAAACACACCTCTATTCATCTATACGCTCTGTATAGACATCTATACCTAAACACTCCACTATTCATCGATACACTCTGTATAGACATCTATACCTAAACACTCCTCTATTCATCTATACACCATATACAGACATCTATACCTAAACACTCCTCTATTCATTTGTGAAACATGTACAGACATCTATACCTAAACACTCCTCTGTTCATCTATATACCCTGTGTAGACATCTATACCTAAACACTCCTCTATTCATCTATACACTCTGTATAGACGTCTATACCTAAACACAACTATATTCATCTATACACCATATATAGACATCTATACCTAAACACTCCTCTATTCATCTGTACACCATGTACAGACATCTATATCTAAACACTCCTCTATTCATCTATACACTCTGTATAGACATCTATACCTAAACACTCCTCTATTCATCTATACACTCTGTATAGACATCTATACCTAAACACTCCTCTATTCATCTATACACTCTGTATAGACATCTATACCTAAACATTCCTCTATTCATCTATACACTCTGTATAGACATCTATACCTAAACACTCCTCTACTCATCTATACACTATGTATAGACATCTATACCTAAACACACCTCTATTCATCTATACACCATATATAGACAACTATACCTAAACACTCCTCTATTCATCTGTACACCATGTACAGACATCTATATCTAAACACTCCTCTATTCATCTATACACTCTGTATAGACATCTATACCTAAACACTCCTCTATTCATCTATACACTCTGTATAGATATCTATACCTAAACACTCCTCTATTCACCTATAAACTATGTATAGACATCTATACCTAAACACTCCTCTATTCATCTATACATTCTGTATAGACATCTATACCTAAACACTCCTCTATTCATCTATACACTATGTATAGACATCTATACCTAAACACTCCTCTATTCATCTATACACCATATATAGACATCTATACCTAAACACTCCTCTATTCATCTGTACACCATGTACAGACATCTATACCTAGACACTCCTCTATTCATCTATACACTTTGCATAGACAGCTATACCTAAACACTCCTCCATTCATCTATACACCCTGTATAAACATCTATACCTAAACACTCCTCTATTCATCTATACACCCTGTATAGACATCTAAACCTAAACACTCCTCTATTCATCTATACATTCTGTATAGACATCTATACCTAAACACTCCTCTAATCATCTATACACTATGTATAGACATCTATAACTAAACACTCCTCTATTCACCTATACACTATGTATAGACATCTATACCTAAACACTCCTCTATTCATCTATACACTATGTATAGACATATATACCTAAACACTACTCTATTCATCTATACACCATATATAGACATCTATACCTAAACACTCCTCTATTCATCTGTACACCATGTACAGACATCTATACCTAAACACTCCTCTATTCATCTATACACTCTGTATAGACATCTATGCCTAAACACACCTCTATTCATCTATACGCTCTGTATAGACATCTATACCTAAACACTCCACTATTCATCGATACACTCTGTATAGACATCTATACCTAAACACTCCTCTATTCATCTATACACCATATACAGACATCTATACCTAAACACTCCTCTATTCATTTGTGAAACATGTACAGACATCTATACCTAAACACTCCTCTGTTCATCTATACACCCTGTGTAGACATCTATACCTAAACACTCCTCTATTCATCTATACACTCTGTATAGACGTCTATACCTAAACACAACTATATTCATCTATACACCATATATAGACATCTATACCTAAACACTCCTCTATTCATCTGTACACCATGTACAGACATCTATATCTAAACACTCCTCTATTCATCTATACACTCTGTATAGACATCTATACCTAAACACTCCTCTATTCATCTATACACTCTGTATAGACATCTATACCTAAACACTCCTCTATTCATCTATACACTCTGTATAGACATCTATACCTAAACATTCCTCTATTCATCTATACACTCTGTATAGACATCTATACCTAAACACTCCTCTATTCATCTATACACTATGTATAGACATCTATACCTAAACACACCTCTATTCATCTATACACCATATATAGACAACTATACCTAAACACTCCTCTATTCATCTGTACACCATGTACAGACATCTATATCTAAACACTCCTCTATTCATCTATACACTCTGTATAGAAATTTATACCTAAACCATCCTCTATTCATCTGTACACCATATACAGACATCTATACCTAAAAACTCCTCTATTCATCTATACACTCTGTATAGACATCTATACCTAAACACTCCTCTATTCATCTATACACTCTCTACAGACATCTATACCTAAACGCTCCTGTATTCATCTATACACTTTGTATAGACATCTATACCTAAACACTCCTCTATTCATCTATACACTCGGTATAGACATCTATACTTAAACACTCCTCTATTCATCTATACACACTGTATAGACATCTATACCTAGACACTCCTCTATTCATCTATACACGCTGTATAGACATCTATACCTAAGCACTCCTCTATTCATCTATACACCATGTATAGACATCTATACCTAAACACTCCTCTATTCAGCTATACACTACGTGTAGATATCTATACCTAAACACTCCTCTATTCATCTATACACTCGGTATAGACAGCTATACCTAAACACTCCTCTATTCATCTATACACACTGTATAGACATCTATACCTAGACACTCCTCTATTCATCTATACACGCTGTATAGACATCTATACCTAAGCACTCCTCTATTCATCTATACACCATGTATAGACATCTATACCTAAACACTCCTCTATTCACCTATACACTACGTATAGATATCTTTACCTAAACACTCCTCTATTCATCTATACACCATATATAGACATCTACACCTAAAAACTCCTCTATTCATCTATACACCCAGTATAGAGATCTATACCTAAACACTCCTCTATTCATCTATACACTCTTTATAGACATCTATACCTAAACACTATTCTATTCATCTATACACTATATATAGACATTTATACTTAAACACTCCTCTATTCATCTAATCACTCTCTATAGACATCTATATCTAAACACTCCTCTATTCATCTATACACTCTGTATAGACATCTATACCTAAACACTCCTCTATTCATCTATAAACTCTATATAGACGTCTATACCTAAACACACCTCTCTTCATCTATACACCATATATAGACATCTATACCTAAACACTCCTCTATTCATCTGTAGACCATGTACAGACATCTATACCTAGACACTCCTCTATTCATCTATACACTTTGTATAGACAGCTATACCTAAACACTCCTCCATTCATCTATACACTCTGTATAAACATCTATACCTAAACACTCCTCTATTCATCTATACACTCTGTATAGACATCTATACCTAAACACTCCTCTATTCATCTATACACTCTGTATAGATATCTATACCTAAACACTCCTCTATTCACCTATAAACTATGTATAGACATCTATACCTAAACACTCCTCTATTCATCTATACATTCTGTATAGACATCTATACCTAAACACTCCTCTATTCATCTATACACTATGTATAGACATCTATACCTAAACACTCCTCTATTCATCTATACACCATATATAGACATCTATACCTAAACACTCCTCTATTCATCTGTACACCATGTACAGACATCTATACCTAGACACTCCTCTATTCATCTATACACTTTGTATAGACAGCTATACCTAAACACTCCTCCATTCATCTATACACCCTGTATAAACATCTATACCTAAACACTCCTCTATTCATCTATACACCCTGTATAGACATCTAAACCTAAACACTCCTCTATTCATCTATACATTCTGTATAGACATCTATACCTAAACACTCCTCTAATCATCTATACACTATGTATAGACATCTATAACTAAACACTCCTCTATTCACCTATACACTATGTATAGACATCTATACCTAAACACTCCTCTATTCATCTGTACACTATGTATAGACATATATACCTAAACATTACTCTATTCATCTATACACCATATATAGACATCTATACCTAAACACTCCTCTATTCATCTGTACACCATGTACAGACATCTATACCTAAACACTCCTCTATTCATCGATACACTCTGTATAGACATCTATGCCTAAACACACCTCTATTCATCTATACGCTCTGGATAGACATCTATACCTAAACACTCCACTATTCATCGATACACTCTGTATAGACATCTATACCTAAACACTCCTCTATTCATCTATACACCATATACAGACATCTATACCTAAACACTCCTCTGTTCATTTGTGAAACATGTACAGACATCTATACCTAAACACTCCTCTATTCATCTATACACCCTGTGTAGACATCTATACCTAAACACTCCTCTATTCATCTATACACTCTGTATAGACGTCTATACCTAAACACAACTATATTCATCTATACCCCATATATAGACATCTATACCTAAACACTCCTCTATTCATCTGTACACCATGTACAGACATCTATATCTAACACTCCTCTATTCATCTATACACTCTTTATAGACATCTATACCTAAACACTATTCTATTCATCTATACACTATATATAGACATTTATACTTAAACACTCCTCTATTCATCTAATCACTCTCTATAGACATCTATATCTAAACACTCCTCTATTCATCTATACACTCTGTATAGACATCTATACCTAAACACTCCTCTATTCATCTATAAACTCTATATAGACGTCTATACCTAAACACACCTCTCTTCATCTATACACCATATATAGACATCTATACCTAAACACTCCTCTATTCATCTGTAGACCATGTACAGACATCTATACCTAGACACTCCTCTATTCATCTATACACTTTGTATAGACAGCTATACCTAAACACTCCTCCATTCATCTATACACTCTGTATAAACATCTATACCTAAAAACTCCTCTATTCATCTATACACTCTGTATAGACATCTATACCTAAACACTCCTCTATTCATCTATACACTCTGTATAGATATCTATACCTAAACACTCCTCTATTCACCTATAAACTATGTATAGACATCTATACCTAAACACTCCTCTATTCATCTATACATTCTGTATAGACATCTATACCTAAACACTCCTCTATTCATCTATACACTATGTATAGACATCTATACCTAAACACTCCTCTATTCATCTATACACCATATATAGACATCTATACCTAAACACTCCTCTATTCATCTGTACACCATGTACAGACATCTATACCTAGACACTCCTCTATTCATCTATACACTTTGTATAGACAGCTATACCTAAACACTCCTCCATTCATCTATACACCCTGTATAAACATCTATACCTAAACACTCCTCTATTCATCTATACACCCTGTATAGACATCTAAACCTAAACACTCCTCTATTCATCTATACATTCTGTATAGACATCTATACCTAAACACTCCTCTAATCATCTATACACTATGTATAGACATCTATAACTAAACACTCCTCTATTCACCTATACACTATGTATAGACATCTATACCTAAACACTCCTCTATTCATCTGTACACTATGTATAGACATATATACCTAAACACTACTCTATTCATCTATACACCATATATAGACATCTATACCTAAACACTCCTCTATTCATCTGTACACCATGTACAGACATCTATACCTAAACACTCCTCTATTCATCGATACACTCTGTATAGACATCTATGCCTAAACACACCTCTATTCATCTATACGCTCTGGATAGACATCTATACCTAAACACTCCACTATTCATCGATACACTCTGTATAGACATCTATACCTAAACACTCCTCTATTCATCTATACACCATATACAGATATCTATACCTAAACACTCCTCTGTTCATTTGTGAAACATGTACAGACATCTATACCTAAACACTCCTCTATTCATCTATACACCCTGTGTAGACATCTATACCTAAACACTCCTCTATTCATCTATACACTCTGTATAGACGTCTATACCTAAACACAACTATATTCATCTATTCCCCATATATAGACATCTATACCTAAACACTCCTCTATTCATCTGTACACCATGTACAGACATCTATATCTAACACTCCTCTATTCATCTATACACTCTGTATAGACATCTATACCTAAACACTCCTCTATTCATCTATACACTCTGTATAGACATCTATACCTAAACACTCCTCTATTCATCTATACACTCTGTATAGACATCTATACCTAAACACTCCTCTATTCATCTATACACTCTGTATAGACATCTATACCTAAACACTCCTCTATTCATCTATACACTATGTATAGACATCTATGCCTAAACACACCTCTATTCATCTATACACCATATATAGACAACTATACCTAAACACTCCTCTATTCATCTGTACACCATGTACAGACATCTATATCTAAACACTCCTCTATTCATCTATACACTCTGTATAGAAATGTATACCTAAACAATCCTCTATACATCTGTACACCATATACAGACATCTATACCTAAAAACTCCTCTATTCATCTATACACTCTGTATAGACATCTATACCTAAACACTCCTCTATTCATCTATACACTCTCTATAGACATCTATACCTAAACGCTCCTGTATTCATCTATACACTTTGTATAGACATCTATACCTAAACACTCCTCTATTCATCTATACACTCGGTATAGACATCTATACCTAAACACTCCTCTATTCATCTATACACACTGTATAGACAGCTATACCTAGACACTCCTCTATTCATCTATACACGCTGTATAGACATCTATACCTAAGCACTCCTCTATTCATCTATACACCATGTATAGACATCTATACCTAAACACTCCTCTATTCATCTATACACTCGGTATAGACATCTATACCTAAACACTCCTCTATTCATCTATACACACTGTATAGACATCTATACCTAGACACTCCTCTATTCATCTATACACGCTGTATAGACATCTATACCTAAACACTCCTCTATTCATCTATACACCATATACAGACATCTATACCTAAACACTCCTCTATTCATTTGTGAAACATGTACAGACATCTATACCTAAACACTCCTCTATTCATCTATACACCCTGTGTGGACGTCTATACCTAAACACAACTATATTCATCTATACCCCATATATAGACATCTATACCTAAACACTCCTCTATTCATCTATACACTCTGTATAGACGTCTATACCTAAACACAACTATATTCATCTATACCCCATATATAGACATCTATACCTAAACACTCTTCTATTCATCTGTACACCATGTACAGACATCTATACCTAGACACTCCTCTATTCATCTATACACTCTGTATAGACATCTATACCTAAACACTCCTCTATTCATCTATACACTATGTATAGACATCTATACCTAAACACTCATCTATTCATCTATAAACCCTGTATAGACATCTATACCTAAACACTCCTCTATTCATCTATACATTCTGTATAGACATCTATACCTAAACACTCCTCTATTCATCTATACATTCTGTATAGACATATATACCTAAACACTCCTCTATTCATCTATAAACTCTATATAGACGTCTATACCTAAACACACCTCTCTTCATCTATACACCATATATAGACATCTATACCTAAACACTCCTCTATTCATCTGTAGACCATGTACAGACATCTATACCTAGACACTCCTCTATTCATCTATACACTTTGTATAGACAGCTATACCTAAACACTCCTCCATTCATCTATACACTCTGTATAAACATCTATACCTAAACACTCCTCTATTCATCTATACACTCTGTATAGACATCTATACCTAAACACTCCTCTATTCATCTATACACTCTGTATAGATATCTATACCTAAACACTCCTCTATTCACCTATAAACTATGTATAGACATCTATACCTAAACACTCCTCTATTCATCTATACATTCTGTATAGACATCTATACCTAAACACTCCTCTATTCATCTATACACTATGTATAGACATCTATACCTAAACACTCCTCTATTCATCTATACACCATATATAGACATCTATACCTAAACACTCCTCTATTCATCTGTACACCATGTACAGACATCTATACCTAGACACTCCTCTATTCATCTATACACTTTGTATAGACAGCTATACCTAAACACTCCTCCATTCATCTATACACCCTGTATAAACATCTATACCTAAACACTCCTCTATTCATCTATACAACCTGTATAGACATCTAAACCTAAACACTCCTCTATTCATCTATACATTCTGTATAGACATCTATACCTAAACACTCCTCTAATCATCTATACACTATGTATAGACATCTATAACTAAACACTCCTCTATTCACCTATACACTATGTATAGACATCTATACCTAAACACTCCTCTATTCATCTATACACTATGTATAGACATATATACCTAAACACTACTCTATTCATCTATACACCATATATAGACATCTATACCTAAACACTCCTCTATTCATCTGTACACCATGTACAGACATCTATACCTAAACACTCCTCTATTCATCTATACACTCTGTATAGACATCTATGCCTAAACACACCTCTATTCATCTATACGCTCTGTATAGACATCTATACCTAAACACTCCACTATTCATCGATACACTCTGTATAGACATCTATACCTAAACACTCCTCTATTCATCTATACACCATATACAGACATCTATACCTAAACACTCCTCTATTCATTTGTGAAACATGTACAGACATCTATACCTAAACACTCCTCTGTTCATCTATATACCCTGTGTAGACATCTATACCTAAACACTCCTCTATTCATCTATACACTCTGTATAGACGTCTATACCTAAACACAACTATATTCATCTATACACCATATATAGACATCTATACCTAAAAACTCCTCTATTCATCTGTACACCATGTACAGACATCTATATCTAAACACTCCTCTATTCATCTATACACTCTGTATAGACATCTATACCTAAACACTCCTCTATTCATCTATACACTCTGTATAGACATCTATACCTAAACACTCCTCTATTCATCTATACACTCTGTATAGACATCTATACCTAAACATTCCTCTATTCATCTATACACTCTGTATAGACATCTATACCTAAACACTCCTCTACTCATGTATACACTATGTATAGACATCTATACCTAAACACACCTCTATTCATCTATACACCATATATAGACAACTATACCTAAACACTCCTCTATTCATCTGTACACCATGTACAGACATCTATATCTAAACACTCCTCTATTCATCTATACACTCTGTATAGACATCTATACCTAAACACTCCTCTATTCATCTATACACTCTGTATAGATATCTATACCTAAACACTCCTCTATTCACCTATAAACTATGCATAGACATCTATACCTAAACACTCCTCTATTCATCTATACATTCTGTATAGACATCTATACCTAAACACTCCTCTATTCATCTATACACTATGTATAGACATCTATACCTAAACACTCCTCTATTCATCTATACACCATATATAGACATCTATACCTAAACACTCCTCTATTCATCTGTACACCATGTACAGACATCTATACCTAGACACTCCTCTATTCATCTATACACTTTGCATAGACAGCTATACCTAAACACTCCTCCATTCATCTATACACCCTGTATAAACATCTATACCTAAACACTCCTCTATTCATCTATACACCCTGTATAGACATCTAAACCTAAACACTCCTCTATTCATCTATACATTCTGTATAGACATCTATACCTAAACACTCCTCTAATCATCTATACACTATGTATAGACATCTATAACTAAACACTCCTCTATTCACCTATACACTATGTATAGACATCTATACCTAAACACTCCTCTATTCATCTATACACTATGTATAGACATATATACCTAAACACTACTCTATTCATCTATACACCATATATAGACATCTATACCTAAACACTCCTCTATTCATCTGTACACCATGTACAGACATCTATACCTAAACACTCCTCTATTCATCTATACACTCTGTATAGACATCTATGCCTAAACACACCTCTATTCATCTATACGCTCTGTATAGACATCTATACCTAAACACTCCACTATTCATCGATACACTCTGTATAGACATCTATACCTAAACACTCCTCTATTCATCTATACACCATATACAGACATCTATACCTAAACACTCCTCTATTCATTTGTGAAACATGTACAGACATCTATACCTAAACACTCCTCTGTTCATCTATACACCCTGTGTAGACATCTATACCTAAACACTCCTCTATTCATCTATACACTCTGTATAGACGTCTATACCTAAACACAACTATATTCATCTATACACCATATATAGACATCTATACCTAAACACTCCTCTATTCATCTGTACACCATGTACAGACATCTATATCTAAACACTCCTCTATTCATCTATACACTCTGTATAGACATCTATACCTAAACACTCCTCTATTCATCTATACACTCTGTATAGACATCTATACCTAAACACTCCTCTATTCATCTATACACTCTGTATAGACATCTATACCTAAACATTCCTCTATTCATCTATACACTCTGTATAGACATCTATACCTAAACACTCCTCTATTCATCTATACACTATGTATAGACATCTATACCTAAACACACCTCTATTCATCTATACACCATATATAGACAACTATACCTAAACACTCCTCTATTCATCTGTACACCATGTACAGACATCTATATCTAAACACTCCTCTATTCATCTATACACTCTGTATAGAAATTTATACCTAAACCATCCTCTATTCATCTGTACACCATATACAGACATCTATACCTAAAAACTCCTCTATTCATCTATACACTCTGTATAGACATCTATACCTAAACACTCCTCTATTCATCTATACACTCTCTACAGACATCTATACCTAAACGCTCCTGTATTCATCTATACACTTTGTATAGACATCTATACCTAAACACTCCTCTATTCATCTATACACTCGGTATAGACATCTATACCTAAACACTCCTCTATTCATCTATACACACTGTATAGACATCTATACCTAGACACTCCTCTATTCATCTATACACGCTGTATAGACATCTATACCTAAGCACTCCTCTATTCATCTATACACCATGTATAGACATCTATACCTAAACACTCCTCTATTCAGCTATACACTACGTGTAGATATCTATACCTAAACACTCCTCTATTCATCTATACACTCGGTATAGACAGCTATACCTAAACACTCCTCTATTCATCTATACACACTGTATAGACATCTATACCTAGACACTCCTCTATTCATCTATACACGCTGTATAGACATCTATACCTAAGCACTCCTCTATTCATCTATACACCATGTATAGACATCTATACCTAAACACTCCTCTATTCACCTATACACTACGTATAGATATCTTTACCTAAACACTCCTCTATTCATCTATACACCATATATAGACATCTACACCTAAAAACTCCTCTATTCATCTATACACCCAGTATAGAGATCTATACCTAAACACTCCTCTATTCATCTATACACTCTTTATAGACATCTATACCTAAACACTATTCTATTCATCTATACACTATATATAGACATTTATACTTAAACACTCCTCTATTCATCTAATCACTCTCTATAGACATCTATATCTAAACACTCCTCTATTCATCTATACACTCTGTATAGACATCTATACCTAAACACTCCTCTATTCATCTATAAACTCTATATAGACGTCTATACCTAAACACACCTCTCTTCATCTATACACCATATATAGACATCTATACCTAAACACTCCTCTATTCATCTGTAGACCATGTACAGACATCTATACCTAGACACTCCTCTATTCATCTATACACTTTGTATAGACAGCTATACCTAAACACTCCTCCATTCATCTATACACTCTGTATAAACATCTATACCTAAACACTCCTCTATTCATCTATACACTCTGTATAGACATCTATACCTAAACACTCCTCTATTCATCTATACACTCTGTATAGATATCTATACCTAAACACTCCTCTATTCACCTATAAACTATGTATAGACATCTATACCTAAACACTCCTCTATTCATCTATACATTCTGTATAGACATCTATACCTAAACACTCCTCTATTCATCTATACACTATGTATAGACATCTATACCTAAACACTCCTCTATTCATCTATACACCATATATAGACATCTATACCTAAACACTCCTCTATTCATCTGTACACCATGTACAGACATCTATACCTAGACACTCCTCTATTCATCTATACACTTTGTATAGACAGCTATACCTAAACACTCCTCCATTCATCTATACACCCTGTATAAACATCTATACCTAAACACTCCTCTATTCATCTATACACCCTGTATAGACATCTAAACCTAAACACTCCTCTATTCATCTATACATTCTGTATAGACATCTATACCTAAACACTCCTCTAATCATCTATACACTATGTATAGACATCTATAACTAAACACTCCTCTATTCACCTATACACTATGTATAGACATCTATACCTAAACACTCCTCTATTCATCTGTACACTATGTATAGACATATATACCTAAACATTACTCTATTCATCTATACACCATATATAGACATCTATACCTAAACACTCCTCTATTCATCTGTACACCATGTACAGACATCTATACCTAAACACTCCTCTATTCATCGATACACTCTGTATAGACATCTATGCCTAAACACACCTCTATTCATCTATACGCTCTGGATAGACATCTATACCTAAACACTCCACTATTCATCGATACACTCTGTATAGACATCTATACCTAAACACTCCTCTATTCATCTATACACCATATACAGACATCTATACCTAAACACTCCTCTGTTCATTTGTGAAACATGTACAGACATCTATACCTAAACACTCCTCTATTCATCTATACACCCTGTGTAGACATCTATACCTAAACACTCCTCTATTCATCTATACACTCTGTATAGACGTCTATACCTAAACACAACTATATTCATCTATACCCCATATATAGACATCTATACCTAAACACTCCTCTATTCATCTGTACACCATGTACAGACATCTATATCTAACACTCCTCTATTCATCTATACACTCTTTATAGACATCTATACCTAAACACTATTCTATTCATCTATACACTATATATAGACATTTATACTTAAACACTCCTCTATTCATCTAATCACTCTCTATAGACATCTATATCTAAACACTCCTCTATTCATCTATACACTCTGTATAGACATCTATACCTAAACACTCCTCTATTCATCTATAAACTCTATATAGACGTCTATACCTAAACACACCTCTCTTCATCTATACACCATATATAGACATCTATACCTAAACACTCCTCTATTCATCTGTAGACCATGTACAGACATCTATACCTAGACACTCCTCTATTCATCTATACACTTTGTATAGACAGCTATACCTAAACACTCCTCCATTCATCTATACACTCTGTATAAACATCTATACCTAAAAACTCCTCTATTCATCTATACACTCTGTATAGACATCTATACCTAAACACTCCTCTATTCATCTATACACTCTGTATAGATATCTATACCTAAACACTCCTCTATTCACCTATAAACTATGTATAGACATCTATACCTAAACACTCCTCTATTCATCTATACATTCTGTATAGACATCTATACCTAAACACTCCTCTATTCATCTATACACTATGTATAGACATCTATACCTAAACACTCCTCTATTCATCTATACACCATATATAGACATCTATACCTAAACACTCCTCTATTCATCTGTACACCATGTACAGACATCTATACCTAGACACTCCTCTATTCATCTATACACTTTGTATAGACAGCTATACCTAAACACTCCTCCATTCATCTATACACCCTGTATAAACATCTATACCTAAACACTCCTCTATTCATCTATACACCCTGTATAGACATCTAAACCTAAACACTCCTCTATTCATCTATACATTCTGTATAGACATCTATACCTAAACACTCCTCTAATCATCTATACACTATGTATAGACATCTATAACTAAACACTCCTCTATTCACCTATACACTATGTATAGACATCTATACCTAAACACTCCTCTATTCATCTGTACACTATGTATAGACATATATACCTAAACACTACTCTATTCATCTATACACCATATATAGACATCTATACCTAAACACTCCTCTATTCATCTGTACACCATGTACAGACATCTATACCTAAACACTCCTCTATTCATCGATACACTCTGTATAGACATCTATGCCTAAACACACCTCTATTCATCTATACGCTCTGGATAGACATCTATACCTAAACACTCCACTATTCATCGATACACTCTGTATAGACATCTATACCTAAACACTCCTCTATTCATCTATACACCATATACAGACATCTATACCTAAACACTCCTCTGTTCATTTGTGAAACATGTACAGACATCTATACCTAAACACTCCTCTATTCATCTATACACCCTGTGTAGACATCTATACCTAAACACTCCTCTATTCATCTATACACTCTGTATAGACGTCTATACCTAAACACAACTATATTCATCTATTCCCCATATATAGACATCTATACCTAAACACTCCTCTATTCATCTGTACACCATGTACAGACATCTATATCTAACACTCCTCTATTCATCTATACACTCTGTATAGACATCTATACCTAAACACTCCTCTATTCATCTATACACTCTGTATAGACATCTATACCTAAACACTCCTCTATTCATCTATACACTCTGTATAGACATCTATACCTAAACACTCCTCTATTCATCTATACACTCTGTATAGACATCTATACCTAAACACTCCTCTATTCATCTATACACTATGTATAGACATCTATGCCTAAACATACCTCTATTCATCTATACACCATATATAGACAACTATACCTAAACACTCCTCTATTCATCTGTACACCATGTACAGACATCTATATCTAAACACTCCTCTATTCATCTATACACTCTGTATAGAAATGTATACCTAAACAATCCTCTATACATCTGTACACCATATACAGACATCTATACCTAAAAACTCCTCTATTCATCTATACACTCTGTATAGACATCTATACCTAAACACTCCTCTATTCATCTATACACTCTCTATAGACATCTATACCTAAACGCTCCTGTATTCATCTATACACTTTGTATAGACATCTATACCTAAACACTCCTCTATTCATCTATACACTCGGTATAGACATCTATACCTAAACACTCCTCTATTCATCTATACACACTGTATAGACAGCTATACCTAGACACTCCTCTATTCATCTATACACGCTGTATAGACATCTATACCTAAGCACTCCTCTATTCATCTATACACCATGTATAGACATCTATACCTAAACACTCCTCTATTCATCTATACACTCGGTATAGACATCTATACCTAAACACTCCTCTATTCATCTATACACACTGTATAGACATCTATACCTAGACACTCCTCTATTCATCTATACACGCTGTATAGACATCTATACCTAAACACTCCTCTATTCATCTATACACCATATACAGACATCTATACCTAAACACTCCTCTATTCATTTGTGAAACATGTACAGACATCTATACCTAAACACTCCTCTATTCATCTATACACCCTGTGTAGACGTCTATACCTAAACACAACTATATTCATCTATACCCCATATATAGACATCTATACCTAAACACTCCTCTATTCATCTATACACTCTGTATAGACGTCTATACCTAAACACAACTATATTCATCTATACCCCATATATAGACATCTATACCTAAACACTCCTCTATTCATCTGTACACCATGTACAGACATCTATATCTAACACTCCTCTATTCATCTATACACTCTGTATAGACATCTATACCTAAACACTCCTCTATTCATCTATACACTCTGTATAGACATCTATACCTAAACACTCCTCTATTCATCTATACACTCTGTATAGACATCTATACCTAAACACTCCTCTATTCATCTATACACTCTGTATAGACATCTATACACCTAAACACTCCTCTATTCATCTATACACTATGTATAGACATCTATACCTAAACACACCTCTATTCATCTATACACCATATATAGACAACTATACCTAAACACTCCTCTATTCATCTGTACACCATGTACAGACATCTATATCTAAACACTCCTCTATTCATCTATACACTCTGTATAGAAATGTATACCTAAACAATCCTCTATTCATCTGTACACCATATACAGACATCTATACCTAAAAACTCCTCTATTCATCTATACACTCTGTATAGACATCTATACCTAAACACTCCTCTATTCATCTATACACTCTCTATAGACATCTATACCTAAACGCTCCTGTATTCATCTATACACGCTGTACAGACATCTATACCTAAGCACTCCTCTATTCATCTATACACCATGTATAGGCATCTATACCTAAACACTCCTCTATTCACCTATACACTACGTATAGATATCTATACCTAAAAACTCCTCTATTCATCCATACACCATATATAGACATATATACCTAAACACTCCTCTATTCATCTGTACACCATGTACAGACATCTACACCTAAACACTCCTCTATTCATCTATACACCCTGTATAGAGATCTATACCTAAACACTCTTCTATTCTTCTATAAACTCTGTATAGACGTCTATACCTAAACACACCTATATTCATCTATACACCATATATAGACATCTATACCTAAACACTCTTCTATTCATCTGTACACCATGTACAGACATCTATACCTAGACACTCCTCTATTCATCTATACACTCTGTATAGACATCTATACCTAAACACTCCTCTATTCATCTATACACTATGTATAGACATCTATACCTAAACACTCATCTATTCATCTATAAACCCTGTATAGACATCTATACCTAAACACTCCTCTATTCATCTATACACTATGTATAGACATCTATACCTAAACACTCCTCTATTCATCTATACACCATATATAGACATCTATACCTAAACACAACTATATTCATCTATACCCCATATATAGACATCTATACCTAAACACTCCTCTATTCATCTGTACACCATGTACAGACATCTATATCTAACACTCCTCTATTCATCTATACACTCTTTATAGACATCTATACCTAAACACTATTCTATTCATCTATACACTATATATAGACATTTATACTTAAACACTCCTCTATTCATCTAATCACTCTCTATAGACATCTATATCTAAACACTCCTCTATTCATCTATACACTCTGTATAGACATCTATACCTAAACACTCCTCTATTCATCTATAAACTCTATATAGACGTCTATACCTAAACACACCTCTCTTCATCTATACACCATATATAGACATCTATACCTAAACACTCCTCTATTCATCTGTAGACCATGTACAGACATCTATACCTAGACACTCCTCTATTCATCTATACACTTTGTATAGACAGCTATACCTAAACACTCCTCCATTCATCTATACACTCTGTATAAACATCTATACCTAAACACTCCTCTATTCATCTATACACTCTGTATAGACATCTATACCTAAACACTCCTCTATTCATCTATACACTCTGTATAGATATATATACCTAAACACTCCTCTATTCACCTATAAACTATGTATAGACATCTATACCTAAACACTCCTCTATTCATCTATACATTCTGTATAGACATCTATACCTAAACACTCCTCTATTCATCTATACACTATGTATAGACATCTATACCTAAACACTCCTCTATTCATCTATACACCATATATAGACATCTATACCTAAACACTCCTCTATTCATCTGTACACCATGTACAGACATCTATACCTAGACACTCCTCTATTCATCTATACACTTTGTATAGACAGCTATACCTAAACACTCCTCCATTCATCTATACACCCTGTATAAACATCTATACCTAAACACTCCTCTATTCATCTATACACCCTGTATAGACATCTAAACCTAAACACTCCTCTATTCATCTATACATTCTGTATAGACATCTATACCTAAACACTCCTCTAATCATCTATACACTATGTATAGACATCTATAACTAAACACTCCTCTATTCACCTATACACTATGTATAGACATCTATACCTAAACACTCCTCTATTCATCTGTACACTATGTATAGACATATATACCTAAACACTACTCTATTCATCTATACACCATATATAGACATCTATACCTAAACACTCCTCTATTCATCTGTACACCATGTACAGACATCTATACCTAAACACTCCTCTATTCATCGATACACTCTGTATAGACATCTATGCCTAAACACACCTCTATTCATCTATACGCTCTGGATAGACATCTATACCTAAACACTCCACTATTCATCGATACACTCTGTATAGACATCTATACCTAAACACTCCTCTATTCATCTATACACCATATACAGACATCTATACCTAAACACTCCTCTGTTCATTTGTGAAACATGTACAGACATCTATACCTAAACACTCCTCTATTCATCTATACACCCTGTGTAGACATCTATACCTAAACACTCCTCTATTCATCTATACACTCTGTATAGACGTCTATACCTAAACACAACTATATTCATCTATACCCCATATATAGACATCTATACCTAAACACTCCTCTATTCATCTGTACACCATGTACAGACATCTATATCTAACACTCCTCTATTCATCTATACACTCTGTATAGACATCTATACCTAAACACTCCTCTATTCATCTATACACTCTGTATAGACATCTATACCTAAACACTCCTCTATTCATCTATACACTCTGTATAGACATCTATACCTAAACACTCCTCTATTCATCTATACACTCTGTATAGACATCTATACCTAAACACTCCTCTATTCATCTATACACTATGTATAGACATCTATGCCTAAACACACCTCTATTCATCTATACACCATATATAGACAACTATACCTAAACACTCCTCTATTCATCTGTACACCATGTACAGACATCTATATCTAAACACTCCTCTATTCATCTATACACTCTGTATAGAAATGTATACCTAAACAATCCTCTATACATCTGTACACCATATACAGACATCTATACCTAAAAACTCCTCTATTCATCTATACACTCTGTATAGACATCTATACCTAAACACTCCTCTATTCATCTATACACTCTCTATAGACATCTATACCTAAACGCTCCTGTATTCATCTATACACTTTGTATAGACATCTATACCTAAACACTCCTCTATTCATCTATACACTCGGTATAGACATCTATACCTAAACACTCCTCTATTCATCTATACACACTGTATAGACATCTATACCTAGACACTCCTCTATTCATCTATACACGCTGTATAGACATCTATACCTAAGCACTCCTCTATTCATCTATACACCATGTATAGACATCTATACCTAAACACTCCTCTATTCATCTATACACTCGGTATAGACATCTATACCTAAACACTCCTCTATTCATCTATACACACTGTATAGACATCTATACCTAGACACTCCTCTATTCATCTATACACTCTGTATAGACGTCTATACCTAAACACAACTATATTCATCTATACCCCATATATAGACATCTATACCTAAACACTCCTTTATTCATCTGTACACCATGTACAGACATCTATATCTAACACTCCTCTATTCATCTATACACTCTGTATAGACATCTATACCTAAACACTCCTCTATTCATCTATACACTCTGTATAGACATCTATACCTAAACACTCCTCTATTCATCTATACACTCTGTATAGACATCTATACCTAAACACTCCTCTATTCATCTATACACTCTGTATAGACATCTATACACCTAAACACTCCTCTATTCATCTATACACTATGTATAGACATCTATACCTAAACACACCTCTATTCATCTATACACCATATATAGACAACTATACCTAAACACTCCTCTATTCATCTGTACACCATGTACAGACATCTATATCTAAACACTCCTCTATTCATCTATACACTCTGTATAGAAATGTATACCTAAACAATCCTCTATTCATCTGTACACCATATACAGACATCTATACCTAAAAACTCCTCTATTCATCTATACACTCTGTATAGACATCTATACCTAAACACTCCTCTATTCATCTATACACTCTCTATAGACATCTATACCTAAACGCTCCTGTATTCATCTATACACGCTGTACAGACATCTATACCTAAGCACTCCTCTATTCATCTATACACCATATATAGACAACTATACCTAAACACTCCTCTATTCATCTGTACACCATGTACAGACATCTATATCTAAACACTCCTCTATTCATCTATACACTCTGTATAGAAATGTATACCTAAACAATCCTCTATTCATCTGTACACCATATACAGACATCTATACCTAAAAACTCCTCTATTCATCTATACACTCTGTATAGACATCTATACCTAAACACTCCTCTATTCATCTATACACTCTCTATAGACATCTATACCTAAACGCTCCTGTATTCATCTATACACGCTGTACAGACATCTATACCTAAGCACTCCTCTATTCATCTATACACCATGTATAGGCATCTATACCTAAACACTCCTCTATTCACCTATACACTACGTATAGATATCTATACCTAAAAACTCCTCTATTCATCCATACACCATATATAGACATATATACCTAAACACTCCTCTATTCATCTGTACACCATGTACAGACATCTACACCTAAACACTCCTCTATTCATCTATACACCCTGTATAGAGATCTATACCTAAACACTCTTCTATTCTTCTATAAACTCTGTATAGACGTCTATACCTAAACACACCTATATTCATCTATACACCATATATAGACATCTATACCTAAACACTCTTCTATTCATCTGTACACCATGTACAGACATCTATACCTAGACACTCCTCTATTCATCTATACACTCTGTATAGACATCTATACCTAAACACTCCTCTATTCATCTATACACTATGTATAGACATCTATACCTAAACACTCATCTATTCATCTATAAACCCTGTATAGACATCTATACCTAAACACTCCTCTATTCATCTATACACTATGTATAGACATCTATACCTAAACACTCCTCTATTCATCTATACACCATATATAGACATCTATACCTAAACACAACTATATTCATCTATACCCCATATATAGACATCTATACCTAAACACTCCTCTATTCATCTGTACACCATGTACAGACATCTATATCTAACACTCCTCTATTCATCTATACACTCTTTATAGACATCTATACCTAAACACTATTCTATTCATCTATACACTATATATAGACATTTATACTTAAACACTCCTCTATTCATCTAATCACTCTCTATAGACATCTATATCTAAACACTCCTCTATTCATCTATACACTCTGTATAGACATCTATACCTAAACACTCCTCTATTCATCTATAAACTCTATATAGACGTCTATACCTAAACACACCTCTCTTCATCTATACACCATATATAGACATCTATACCTAAACACTCCTCTATTCATCTGTAGACCATGTACAGACATCTATACCTAGACACTCCTCTATTCATCTATACACTTTGTATAGACAGCTATACCTAAACACTCCTCCATTCATCTATACACTCTGTATAAACATCTATACCTAAACACTCCTCTATTCATCTATACACTCTGTATAGACATCTATACCTAAACACTCCTCTATTCATCTATACACTCTGTATAGATATCTATACCTAAACACTCCTCTATTCACCTATAAACTATGTATAGACATCTATACCTAAACACTCCTCTATTCATCTATACATTCTGTATAGACATCTATACCTAAACACTCCTCTATTCATCTATACACTATGTATAGACATCTATACCTAAACACTCCTCTATTCATCTATACACCATATATAGACATCTATACCTAAACACTCCTCTATTCATCTGTACACCATGTACAGACATCTATACCTAGACACTCCTCTATTCATCTATACACTTTGTATAGACAGCTATACCTAAACACTCCTCCATTCATCTATACACCCTGTATAAACATCTATACCTAAACACTCCTCTATTCATCTATACACCCTGTATAGACATCTAAACCTAAACACTCCTCTATTCATCTATACATTCTGTATAGACATCTATACCTAAACACTCCTCTAATCATCTATACACTATGTATAGACATCTATAACTAAACACTCCTCTATTCACCTATACACTATGTATAGACATCTATACCTAAACACTCCTCTATTCATCTGTACACTATGTATAGACATATATACCTAAACACTACTCTATTCATCTATACACCATATATAGACATCTATACCTAAACACTCCTCTATTCATCTGTACACCATGTACAGACATCTATACCTAAACACTCCTCTATTCATCGATACACTCTGTATAGACATCTATGCCTAAACACACCTCTATTCATCTATACGCTCTGGATAGACATCTATACCTAAACACTCCACTATTCATCGATACACTCTGTATAGACATCTATACCTAAACACTCCTCTATTCATCTATACACCATATACAGACATCTATACCTAAACACTCCTCTGTTCATTTGTGAAACATGTACAGACATCTATACCTAAACACTCCTCTATTCATCTATACACCCTGTGTAGACATCTATACCTAAACACTCCTCTATTCATCTATACACTCTGTATAGACGTCTATACCTAAACACAACTATATTCATCTATACCCCATATATAGACATCTATACCTAAACACTCCTCTATTCATCTGTACACCATGTACAGACATCTATATCTAACACTCCTCTATTCATCTATACACTCTGTATAGACATCTATACCTAAACACTCCTCTATTCATCTATACACTCTGTATAGACATCTATACCTAAACACTCCTCTATTCATCTATACACTCTGTATAGACATCTATACCTAAACACTCCTCTATTCATCTATACACTCTGTATAGACATCTATACCTAAACACTCCTCTATTCATCTATACACTATGTATAGACATCTATGCCTAAACACACCTCTATTCATCTATACACCATATATAGACAACTATACCTAAACACTCCTCTATTCATCTGTACACCATGTACAGACATCTATATCTAAACACTCCTCTATTCATCTATACACTCTGTATAGAAATGTATACCTAAACAATCCTCTATACATCTGTACACCATATACAGACATCTATACCTAAAAACTCCTCTATTCATCTATACACTCTGTATAGACATCTATACCTAAACACTCCTCTATTCATCTATACACTCTCTATAGACATCTATACCTAAACGCTCCTGTATTCATCTATACACTTTGTATAGACATCTATACCTAAACACTCCTCTATTCATCTATACACTCGGTATAGACATCTATACCTAAACACTCCTCTATTCATCTATACACACTGTATAGACATCTATACCTAGACACTCCTCTATTCATCTATACACGCTGTATAGACATCTATACCTAAGCACTCCTCTATTCATCTATACACCATGTATAGACATCTATACCTAAACACTCCTCTATTCATCTATACACTCGGTATAGACATCTATACCTAAACACTCCTCTATTCATCTATACACACTGTATAGACATCTATACCTAGACACTCCTCTATTCATCTATACACTCTGTATAGACGTCTATACCTAAACACAACTATATTCATCTATACCCCATATATAGACATCTATACCTAAACACTCCTCTATTCATCTGTACACCATGTACAGACATCTATATCTAACACTCCTCTATTCATCTATACACTCTGTATAGACATCTATACCTAAACACTCCTCTATTCATCTATACACTCTGTATAGACATCTATACCTAAACACTCCTCTATTCATCTATACACTCTGTATAGACATCTATACCTAAACACTCCTCTATTCATCTATACACTCTGTATAGACATCTATACACCTAAACACTCCTCTATTCATCTATACACTATGTATAGACATCTATACCTAAACACACCTCTATTCATCTATACACCATATATAGACAACTATACCTAAACACTCCTCTATTCATCTGTACACCATGTACAGACATCTATATCTAAACACTCCTCTATTCATCTATACACTCTGTATAGAAATGTATACCTAAACAATCCTCTATTCATCTGTACACCATATACAGACATCTATACCTAAAAACTCCTCTATTCATCTATACACTCTGTATAGACATCTATACCTAAACACTCCTCTATTCATCTATACACTCTCTATAGACATCTATACCTAAACGCTCCTGTATTCATCTATACACGCTGTACAGACATCTATACCTAAGCACTCCTCTATTCATCTATACACCATGTATAGGCATCTATACCTAAACACTCCTCTATTCACCTATACACTACGTATAGATATCTATACCTAAAAACTCCTCTATTCATCCATACACCATATATAGACATATATACCTAAACACTCCTCTATTCATCTGTACACCATGTACAGACATCTACACCTAAACACTCCTCTATTCATCTATACACCCTGTATAGAGATCTATACCTAAACACTCTTCTATTCTTCTATAAACTCTGTATAGACGTCTATACCTAAACACACCTATATTCATCTATACACCATATATAGACATCTATACCTAAACACTCTTCTATTCATCTGTACACCATGTACAGACATCTATACCTAGACACTCCTCTATTCATCTATACACTCTGTATAGACATCTATACCTAAACACTCCTCTATTCATCTATACACTATGTATAGACATCTATACCTAAACACTCATCTATTCATCTATAAACCCTGTATAGACATCTATACCTAAACACTCCTCTATTCATCTATACACTATGTATAGACATCTATACCTAAACACTCCTCTATTCATCTATACACCATATATAGACATCTATACCTAAACACTCCTCTATTCATCTGTACACCATGTACAGACATCTATACCTAGACACTC
This sequence comes from Lampris incognitus, assembly GCF_029633865.1. NCBI lineage: Eukaryota > Metazoa > Chordata > Actinopteri > Lampriformes > Lampridae > Lampris > Lampris incognitus. The sequence continues at coordinate 66,646,565 of NC_079212.1, read as the reverse complement.
CTCTATTCATCTATACACTTTGTATAGACAGCTATACCTAAACACTCCTCCATTCATCTATACACCCTGTATAAACATCTATACCTAAACACTCCTCTATTCATCTATACACCCTGTATAGACATCTAAACCTAAACACTCCTCTATTCATCTATACATTCTGTATAGACATCTATACCTAAACACCCCTCTAATCATCTATACACTATGTATAGACATCTATAACTAAACACTCCTCTATTCACCTATACACTATGTATAGACATCTATACCTAAACACTCCTCTATTCATCTATACACTATGTATAGACATATATACCTAAACACTACTCTATTCATCTATACACCATCTATAGACATCTATACCTAAACACTCCTCTATTCATCTGTACACCATGTACAGACATCTATACCTAAACACTCCTCTATTCATCTATACATTCTGTATAGACATCTATGCCTAAACACACCTCTATTCATCTATACGCTCTGTATAGACATCTATACCTAAACACTCCACTATTCATCGATACACTCTGTATAGACATCTATACCTAAACACTCCTCTATTCATCTATACACCATATACAGACATCTATACCTAAACACTCCTCTATTCATTTGTGAAACATGTACAGACATCTATACCTAAACACTCCTCTGTTCATCTATATACCCTGTGTAGACATCTATACCTAAACACTCCTCTATTCATCTATACATTCTGTATAGACATCTATGCCTAAACACACCTCTATTCATCTATACGCTCTGTATAGACATCTATACCTAAACACTCCACTATTCATCGATACACTCTGTATAGACATCTATACCTAAACACTCCTCTATTCATCTATACACTATGTATAGACATATATACCTAAGCACTACTCTATTCATCTATACACCATCTATAGACATCTATACCTAAACACTCCTCTATTCATCTGTACACCATGTACAGACATCTATACCTAAACACTCCTCTATTCATCTATACATTCTGTATAGACATCTATGCCTAAACACACCTCTATTCATCTATACGCTCTGTATAGACATCTATACCTAAACACTCCACTATTCATCGATACACTCTGTATAGACATCTATACCTAAACACTCCTCTATTCATCTATACACCATATACAGACATCTATACCTAAACACTCCTCTATTCATTTGTGAAACATGTACAGACATCTATACCTAAACACTCCTCTGTTCATCTATATACCCTGTGTAGACATCTATACCTAAACACTCCTCTATTCATCTATACACTCTGTATAGACGTCTATACCTAAACACAACTATATTCATCTATACCCCATATATAGACATATATACCTAAACACTCCTCTATTCATCTGTACACCATGTACAGACATCTATATCTAACACTCCTCTATTCATCTATACACTCTGTATAGACATCTATACCTAAACACTCCTCTATTCATCTATACACTCTGTATAGACATCTATACCTAAACACTCCTCTATTCATCTATACACTCTGTATAGACATCTATACCTAAACACTCCTCTATTCATCTATACACTCTGTATAGACATCTATACACCTAAACACTCCTCTATTCATCTATACACTATGTATAGACATCTATACCTAAACACACCTCTATTCATCTATACACCATATATAGACATCTATACCTAAACACTCCTCTATTCATCTGTACACCATGTACAGACATCTATATCTAAACACTCCTCTATTCATCTATAAACTCTGTATAGAAATGTATACCTAAACAATCCTCTATTCATCTGTACACCATATACAGACATCTATACCTAAAAACTCCTCTATTCATCTATACACTCTGTATAGACATCTATACCTAAACACTCCTCTATTCATCTATACACTCTCTATAGACATCTATACCTAAACGCTCCTGTATTCATCTATACACGCTGTACAGACATCTATACCTAAGCACTCCTCTATTCATCTATACACCATGTATAGGCATCTATACCTAAACACTCCTCTATTCATCTATACACTATGTATAGACATCTATACCTAAACACTCATCTATTCATCTATAAACCCTGTATAGACATCTATACCTAAACACTCCTCTATTCATCTATACACTATGTATAGACATCTATACCTAAACACTCCTCTATTCATCTATACACTATGTATAGACATCTATACCTAAACACTCCTCTATTCATCTATACACCATATATAGACATCTATACCTAAACACTCCTCTATTCATCTGTACACCATGTACAGACATCTATACCTAAACACTCTTCTATTCATCTGTACACCATGTACAGACATCTATACCTAGACACTCCTCTATTCATCTATACACTCTGTATAGACATCTATACCTAAACACTCCTCTATTCATCTATACACTATGTATAGACATCTATACCTAAACACTCATCTATTCATCTATAAACCCTGTATAGACATCTATACCTAAACACTCCTCTATTCATCTATACACTATGTATAGACATCTATACCTAAACACTCCTCTATTCATCTATACACCATATATAGACATCTATACCTAAACACTCCTCTATTCATCTGTACACCATGTACAGACATCTATACCTAGACACTCCTCTATTCATCTATACACTTTGTATAGACAGCTATACCTAAACACTCCTCCATTCATCTATACACCCTGTATGAACATCTATACCTAAACACTCCTCTATTCATCTATACACCCTGTATAGACATCTAAACCTAAACACTCCTCTATTCATCTATACATTCTGTATAGACATCTATACCTAAACACTCCTCTAATCATCTATACACTATGTATAGACATCTATAACTAAACACTCCTCTATTCACCTATACACTATGTATAGACATCTATACCTAAAGACTCCTCTATTCATCTATACACTATGTATAGACATATATACCTAAACACTACTCTATTCATCTATACACCATCTATAGACATCTATACCTAAACACTCCTCTATTCATCTGTACACCATGTACAGACATCTATACCTAAACACTCCTCTATTCATCTATACATTCTGTATAGACATCTATGCCTAAACACACCTCTATTCATCTATACGCTCTGTATAGACATCTATACCTAAACACTCCACTATTCATCGATACACTCTGTATAGACATCTATACCTAAACACTCCTCTATTCATCTATACACCATATACAGACATCTATACCTAAACACTCCTCTATTCATTTGTGAAACATGTACAGACATCTATACCTAAACACTCCTCTGTTCATCTATATACCCTGTGTAGACATCTATACCTAAACACTCCTCTATTCATCTATACACTCTGTATAGACGTCTATACCTAAACACAACTATATTCATCTATACACCATATATAGACATCTATACCTAAACACTCCTCTATTCATCTGTACACCATGTACAGACATCTATATCTAAACACTCCTCTATTCATCTATACACTCTGTATAGACATCTATACCTAAACACTCCTCTATTCATCTATACACTCTGTATAGACATCTATACCTAAACACTCCTCTATTCATCTATACACTCTGTATAGACATCTATACCTAAACATTCCTCTATTCATCTATACACTCTGTATAGACATCTATACCTAAACACTCCTCTACTCATCTATACACTATGTATAGACATCTATACCTAAACACACCTCTATTCATCTATACACCATATATAGACAACTATACCTAAACACTCCTCTATTCATCTGTACACCATGTACAGACATCTATATCTAAACACTCCTCTATTCATCTATACACTCTGTATAGACATCTATACCTAAACACTCCTCTATTCATCTATACACTCTGTATAGATGTCTATACCTAAACACTCCTCTATTCACCTATAAACTATGTATAGACATCTATACCTAAACACTCCTCTATTCATCTATACATTCTGTATAGACATCTATACCTAAACACTCCTCTATTCATCTATACACTATGTATAGACATCTATACCTAAACACTCCTCTATTCATCTATACACCATATATAGACATCTATACCTAAGCACTCCTCTATTCATCTATACACCATGTATAGGCATCTATACCTAAACACTCCTCTATTCATCTATACACTATGTATAGACATCTATACCTAAACACTCATCTATTCATCTATAAACCCTGTATAGACATCTATACCTAAACACTCCTCTATTCATCTATACACTATGTATAGACATCTATACCTAAACACTCCTCTATTCATCTATACACTATGTATAGACATCTATACCTAAACACTCCTCTATTCATCTATACACCATATATAGACATCTATACCTAAACACTCCTCTATTCATCTGTACACCATGTACAGACATCTATACCTAAACACTCTTCTATTCATCTGTACACCATGTACAGACATCTATACCTAGACACTCCTCTATTCATCTATACACTCTGTATAGACATCTATACCTAAACACTCCTCTATTCATCTATACACTATGTATAGACATCTATACCTAAACACTCATCTATTCATCTATAAACCCTGTATAGACATCTATACCTAAACACTCCTCTATTCATCTATACACTATGTATAGACATCTATACCTAAACACTCCTCTATTCATCTATACACCATATATAGACATCTATACCTAAACACTCCTCTATTCATCTGTACACCATGTACAGACATCTATACCTAGACACTCCTCTATTCATCTATACACTTTGTATAGACAGCTATACCTAAACACTCCTCCATTCATCTATACACCCTGTATGAACATCTATACCTAAACACTCCTCTATTCATCTATACACCCTGTATAGACATCTAAACCTAAACACTCCTCTATTCATCTATACATTCTGTATAGACATCTATACCTAAACACTCCTCTAATCATCTATACACTATGTATAGACATCTATAACTAAACACTCCTCTATTCACCTATACACTATGTATAGACATCTATACCTAAAGACTCCTCTATTCATCTATACACTATGTATAGACATATATACCTAAACACTACTCTATTCATCTATACACCATCTATAGACATCTATACCTAAACACTCCTCTATTCATCTGTACACCATGTACAGACATCTATACCTAAACACTCCTCTATTCATCTATACACTCTGTATAGACATCTATGCCTAAACACACCTCTATTCATCTATACGCTCTGTATAGACATCTATACCTAAACACTCCACTATTCATCGATACACTCTGTATAGACATCTATACCTAAACACTCCTCTATTCATCTATACACCATATACAGACATCTATACCTAAACACTCCTCTATTCATTTGTGAAACATGTACAGACATCTATACCTAAACACTCCTCTGTTCATCTATACACCCTGTGTAGACATCTATACCTAAACACTCCTCTATTCATCTATACACTCTGTATAGACGTCTATACCTAAACACAATTATATTCATCTATACACCATATATAGACATCTATACCTAAACACTCCTCTATTCATCTGTACACCATGTACAGACATCTATATCTAAACACTCCTCTATTCATCTATACACTCTGTATAGACATCTATACCTAAACACTCCTCTATTCATCTATACACTCTGTATAGACATCTATACCTAAACACTCCTCTATTCATCTATACACTCTGTATAGACATCTATACCTAAACATTCCTCTATTCATCTATACACTCTGTATAGACATCTATACCTAAACACTCCTCTATTCATCTATACACTATGTATAGACATCTATACCTAAACACACCTCTATTCATCTATACACCATATATAGACAACTATACCTAAACACTCCTCTATTCATCTGTACACCATGTACAGACATCTATATCTAAACACTCCTCTATTCATCTATACACTCTGTATAGAAATTTATACCTAAACCATCCTCTATTCATCTGTACACCATATACAGACATCTATACCTAAAAACTCCTCTATTCATCTATACACTCTGTATAGACATCTATACCTAAACACTCCTCTATTCATCTATACACTCTCTATAGACATCTATACCTAAACGCTCCTGTATTCATCTATACACTTTGTATAGACATCTATACCTAAACACTCCTCTATTCATCTATACACTCGGTATAGACATCTATACCTAAACACTCCTCTATTCATCTATACACACTGTATAGACATCTATACCTAGACACTCCTCTATTCATCTATACACGCTGTATAGACATCTATACCTAAGCACTCCTCTATTCATCTATACACCATGTATAGACATCTATACCTAAACACTCCTCTATTCACCTATACACTACGTATAGACATCTATACCTAAACACTCCTCTATTCATCTATACACCATATATAGACATCTATACCTAAACACTCCTCTATTCATCTGTACACCATGTACAGACATCTATACCTAGACACTCCTCTATTCATCTATACACTTTGTATAGACAGCTATACCTAAACACTCCTCTATTCACCTATACACTATGTATAGACATCTATACCTAAAGACTCCTCTATTCATCTATACACTATGTATAGACATATATACCTAAACACTACTCTATTCATCTATACACCATCTATAGACATCTATACCTAAACACTCCTCTATTCATCTGTACACCATGTACAGACATCTATACCTAAACACTCCTCTATTCATCTATACACTCTGTATAGACATCTATGCCTAAACACACCTCTATTCATCTATACGCTCTGTATAGACATCTATACCTAAACACTCCACTATTCATCGATACACTCTGTATAGACATCTATACCTAAACACTCCTCTATTCATCTATACACCATATACAGACATCTATACCTAAACACTCCTCTATTCATTTGTGAAACATGTACAGACATCTATACCTAAACACTCCTCTGTTCATCTATACACCCTGTGTAGACATCTATACCTAAACACTCCTCTATTCATCTATACACTCTGTATAGACGTCTATACCTAAACACAACTATATTCATCTATACACCATATATAGACATCTATACCTAAACACTCCTCTATTCATCTGTACACCATGTACAGACATCTATATCTAAACACTCCTCTATTCATCTATACACTCTGTATAGACATCTATACCTAAACACTCCTCTATTCATCTATACACTCTGTATAGACATCTATACCTAAACACTCCTCTATTCATCTATACACTCTGTATAGACATCTATACCTAAACATTCCTCTATTCATCTATACACTCTGTATAGACATCTATACCTAAACACTCCTCTATTCATCTATACACTATGTATAGACATCTATACCTAAACACACCTCTATTCATCTATACACCATATATAGACAACTATACCTAAACACTCCTCTATTCATCTGTACACCATGTACAGACATCTATATCTAAACACTCCTCTATTCATCTATACACTCTGTATAGAAATTTATACCTAAACCATCCTCTATTCATCTGTACACCATATACAGACATCTATACCTAAAAACTCCTCTATTCATCTATACACTCTGTATAGACATCTATACCTAAACACTCCTCTATTCATCTATACACTCTCTATAGACATCTATACCTAAACGCTCCTGTATTCATCTATACACTTTGTATAGACATCTATACCTAAACACTCCTCTATTCATCTATACACTCGGTATAGACATCTATACCTAAACACTCCTCTATTCATCTATACACACTGTATAGACATCTATACCTAGACACTCCTCTATTCATCTATACACGCTGTATAGACATCTATACCTAAGCACTCCTCTATTCATCTATACACCATGTATAGACATCTATACCTAAACACTCCTCTATTCACCTATACACTACGTATAGATATCTATACCTAAACACTCCTCTATTCATCTATACACCATATATAGACATATATACCTAAACACTCCTCTATTCATCTATACACCCTGTATAGAGATCTATACCTAAACACTCCTCTATTCATCTATACACTCTGTGTAGACATCTATACCTAAACGCTCCTGTATTCATCTATACACTTTGTATAGACATCTATACCTAAACACTCCTCTATTCATCTATACAGTCGGTATAGACATCTATACCTAAACACTCCTCTATTCATCTATACACACTGTATAGACATCTATACCTAGACACTCCTCTATTCATCTATACACGCTGTATAGACATCTATACCTAAGCACTCCTCTATTCATCTATACACCATGTATAGACATCTATACCTAAACACTCCTCTATTCAGCTATACACTACGTGTAGATATCTATACCTAAACACTCCTCTATTCATCTATACACTCGGTATAGACATCTATACCTAAACACTCCTCTATTCATCTATACACACTGTATAGACATCTATACCTAGACACTCCTCTATTCATCTATACACGCTGTATAGACATCTATACCTAAGCACTCCTCTATTCATCTATACACCATGTATAGACATCTATACCTAAACACTCCTCTATTCACCTATACACTACGTATAGATATCTTTACCTAAACACTCCTCTATTCATCTATACACCATATATAGACATCTACACCTAAAAACTCCTCTATTCATCTATACACCCAGTATAGAGATCTATACCTAAACACTCCTCTATTCATCTATACACTCTTTATAGACATCTATACCTAAACACTATTCTATTCATCTATACACTATATATAGACATTTATACTTAAACACTCCTCTATTCATCTAATCACTCTCTATAGACATCTATATCTAAACACTCCTCTATTCATCTATACACTCTGTATAGACATCTATACCTAAACACTCCTCTATTCATCTATAAACTCTATATAGACGTCTATACCTAAACACACCTCTCTTCATCTATACACCATATATAGACATCTATACCTAAACACTCCTCTATTCATCTGTAGACCATGTACAGACATCTATACCTAGACACTCCTCTATTCATCTATACACTTTGTATAGACAGCTATACCTAAACACTCCTCCATTCATCTATACACTCTGTATAAACATCTATACCTAAACACTCCTCTATTCATCTATACACTCTCTATAGACATCTATACCTAAACGGTCCTGTATTCATCTATACACTTTGTATAGACATCTATACCTAAACACTCCTCTATTCATCTATACACTCGGTATAGACATCTATACCTAAACACTCCTCTATTCATCTATACACACTGTATAGACATCTATACCTAGACACTCCTCTATTCATCTATACACGCTGTATAGACATCTATACCTAAGCACTCCTCTATTCATCTATACACCATGTATAGACATCTATACCTAAACACTCCTCTATTCACCTGTACACTACGTATAGATATATATACCTAAACACTCCACTATTCATCTATACACCATATATAGACATATATACCTAAACACTCCTCTATTCATCTAATCACTCTCTACAGACATCTACACCTAAACACTCCTCTATTCATCTATACACCCTGTATAGAGATCTATACCTAAACACTCCTCTATTCATCTATAAACTCTGTATAGACATCTATACCTAAACACTCCTCTATTCATCTATACACCATATATACACATCTATACCTAAACACTCCTCTATTCATCTGTACACCATGTACAGACATCTACACCTAAACACTCCTCTATTCATCTATACACCCTGTATAGAGATCTATACCTAAACACTCCTCTATTCATCTATACACTCTGTATAGACATCTATACCTAAACACTATTCTATTCATCTATACACTATGTATAGATATCTATACTTAAACACTCCTCTATTCATCTATACACTCTGCATAGACATCTATATCTAAACACTCCTCTATTCACCTATACACTATGTATAGACATCTATACCTAAACACTCCTCTATTCATCTATACACCCTATATAGACATCTATACCTAAACACTCCTCTATTCATCTGTACACCATGTACAGACATCTACACCTAAACACTCCTCTATTCATCTATACACCCTGTATAGAGATCTATACCTAAACACTCCTCTATTCATCTATACACTCTGTATAGACATCTATACCTAAACACTATTCTATTCATCTATACACTATATATAGACATTTATACTTAAACACTCCTCTATTCATCTAATCACTCTCTACAGACATCTATATCTAAACACTCCTCTATTCATCTATACACTCTGTATAGACATCTATACCTAGACACTCCTCTATTCATCTATACACTCTGTATAGACATCTATACCTAAACACTCCTCTATTCATCTATAAACTCTATATAGACGTCTATACCTAAACACTCCTCTATTCATCTATACACTCTGTATAGACATCTATACCTAAACACTCCTCTATTCATCTATACACTCTGTATAGACATCTATACCTAAACACTCCTCTATTCATCTATACACTCTGTATAGACATCTATACCTAAACACAACTATATTCATCTATACCCCATATATAGACATCTATACCTAAACACTCCTCTATTCATCTGTACACCATGTACAGACATCTATATCTAACACTCCTCTATTCATCTATACACTCTGTATAGACATCTATACCTAAACACTCCTCTATTCATCTATACACTCTGTATAGACATCTATACCTAAACACTCCTTTATTCATCTATACACTCTGTATAGACATCTATACCTAAACACTCCTCTATTCATCTATACACTCTGTATAGACATCTATACACCTAAACACTCCTCTATTCATCTATACACTATGTATAGACATCTATACCTAAACACACCTCTATTCATCTATACACCATATATAGACAACTATACCTAAACACTCCTCTATTCGTCTGTACACCATGTACAGACATCTATATCTAAACACTCCTCTATTCATCTATACACTCTGTATAGAAATGTATATCTAAACAATCCTCTATTCATCTGTACACCATATACAGACATCTATACCTAAAAACTCCTCTATTCATCTATACACTCTGTATAGACATCTATACCTAAACACTCCTCTATTCATCTATACACTCTCTATACACATCTATACCTAAACGCTCCTGTATTCATCTATACACTTTGTATAGACATCTATACCTAAACACTCCTCTATTCATCTATACACTCGGTATAGACATCTATACCTAAACACTCCTCTATTCATCTATACACACTGTATAGACATCTATACCTAGACACTCCTCTATTCATCTATACACGCTGTATAGACATCTATACCTAAGCACTCCTCTATTCATCTATACACCATGTATAGACATCTATACCTAAACACTCCTCTATTCACCTATACACTACGTATAGATATATATACCTAAACACTCCTCTATTCATCTGTACACCATGTACAGACATCTACACCTAAACACTCCTCTATTCATCTATACACCCTGTATAGAGATCTATACCTAAACACTCCTCTATTCATCTATAAACTCTGTATAGACATCTATACCTAAACACTACTCTATTCATCTATACACCATATATACACATCTATACCTAAACACTCCTCTAGTCATCTGTACACCATGTACAGACATCTATACCTAAACACTCCTCTATTCATCTATACACCCTGTATAGAGATCTATACCTAAACACTCCTCTATTCATCTATACAGTCTGTGTAGACATCTATACCTAAACACTATTCTATTCATCTATACACTATGTATAGATATCTATACTTAAACACTCCTCTATTCATCTATACACTCTGCATAGACATCTATACCTAAACACTCCTCTATTCACCTATACACTATGTATAGACATCTTTACCTAAACACTCCTCTATTCATCTATACACCCTATATAGACATCTATACCTAAACACTCCTCTATTCATCTGTACACCATGTACAGACATCTACACCTAAACACTCCTCTATTCATCTATACACCCTGTATAGAGATCTATACCTAAACACTCCTCTATTCATCTATACACTATATATAGACATTTATACTTAAACACTCCTCTATTCATCTAATCACTCTCTACAGACATCTATATCTAAACACTCCTCTATTCATCTATACACTCTGTATAGACATCTATACCTAGACACTCCTCTATTCATCTATACACTCTGTATAGACATCTATACCTAAACACTCCTCTATTCATCTATAAACTCTATATAGACGTCTATACCTAAACACACCTCTCTTCATCTATACACCATATATAGACATCTATACCTAGACACTCCTCTATTCATCTATACACGCTGTATAGACATCTATACCTAAGCACTCCTCTATTCATCTATACACCATGTATAGACATCTATACCTAAACACTCCTCTATTCACCTATACACTACGTATAGATATCTATACCTAAACACTCCTCTATTCATCTATACACTCTGTATAGACATCTATGCCTAAACACACCTCTATTCATCTATACGCTCTGTATAGAAATCTATACCTAAACACTCCACTATTCATCGATACACTCTGTATAGACATCTATACCTAAACACTCCTCTATTCATCTATACACCATATACAGACATCTATACCTAAACACTCCTCTATTCATTTGTGAAACATGTACAGACATCTATACCTAAACACTCCTCTATTCATCTATACACCCTGTGTAGACGTCTATACCTAAACACAACTATATTCATCTATACCCCATATATAGACATCTATACCTAAACACTCCTCTATTCATCTATACACTCTGTATAGACGTCTATACCTAAACACAACTATATTCATCTATACCCCATATATAGACATCTATACCTAAACACTCCTCTATTCATCTGTACACCATGTACAGACATCTATATCTAACACTCCTCTATTCATCTATACACTCTGTATAGACATCTATACCTAAACACTCCTCTATTCATCTATACACTCTGTATAGACATCTATACCTAAACACTCCTCTATTCATCTGTACACCATGTACAGACATCTACACCTAAACACTCCTCTATTCATCTATACACCCTGTATAGAGATCTATACCTAAACACTCCTCTATTCATCTGTACACTCTGTATAGACATCTATACCTAAACACTCCTCTATTCATCTATACACCATATATACACCTCTATACCTAAACACTCCTCTATTCATCTGTACACCATGTACAGACATCTATACCTAAACACTCCTCTATTCATCTATACACCCTGTATAGAGATCTATACCTAAACACTCCTCTATTCATCTATACACTCTGTGTAGACATCTATACCTAAACGGTCCTGTATTCATCTATACACTTTGTATAGACATCTATACCTAAACACTCCTCTATTCATCTATACACTCGGTATAGACATCTATACCTAAACACTCCTCTATTCATCTATACACACTGTATAGACATCTATACCTAGACACTCCTCTATTCATCTATACACGCTGTATAGACATCTATACCTAAGCACTCCTCTATTCATCTATACACCATGTATAGACATCTATACCTAAACACTCCTCTATTCACCTATACACTACGTATAGATATCTATACCTAAACACTCCTTTATTCATCTCTACACTCGGTATAGACATCTATACCTAAACACTCCTCTATTCATCTATACACACTGTATAGACATCTATACCTAGACACTCCTCTATTCATCTATACACGCTGTACAGTCATCTATACCTAAGCACTCCTCTATTCATCTATACACCATGTATAGGCATCTATACCTAAACACTCCTCTATTCACCTATACACTACGTATAGATATATATACCTAAAAACTCCTCTATTCATCCATACACCATATATAGACATATATACCTAAACACTCCTCTATTCATCTGTACACCATGTACAGACATCTACACCTAAACACTCCTCTATTCATCTATACACCCTGTATAGAGATCTATACCTAAACACTCTTCTATTCTTCTATAAACTCTGTATAGACGTCTATACCTAAACACACCTATATTCATCTATACACCATATATAGACATCTATACCTAAACACTCTTCTATTCATCTGTACACCATGTACAGACATCTATACCTAGACACTCCTCTATTCATCTATACACTCTGTATAGACATCTATACCTAAACACTCCTCTATTCATCTATACATTATGTATAGACATCTATACCTAAACACTCATCTATTCATCTATAAACCCTGTATAGACATCTATACCTAAACACTCCTCTATTCATCTATACATTCTGTATAGACATCTATACCTAAACACTCCTCTATTCATCTATACATTCTGTATAGACATATATACCTAAACACTCCTCTATTCATCTATAAACTCTATATAGACGTCTATACCTAAACACACCTCTCTTCATCTATACACCATATATAGACATCTATACCTAAACACTCCTCTATTCATCTGTAGACCATGTACAGACATCTATACCTAGACACTCCTCTATTCATCTATACACTTTGTATAGACAGCTATACCTAAACACTCCTCCATTCATCTATACACTCTGTATAAACATCTATACCTAAACACTCCTCTATTCATCTATACACTCTGTATAGACATCTATACCTAAACACTCCTCTATTCATCTATACACTCTGTATAGATATCTATACCTAAACACTCCTCTATTCACCTATAAACTATGTATAGACATCTATACCTAAACACTCCTCTATTCATCTATACATTCTGTATAGACATCTATACCTAAACACTCCTCTATTCATCTATACACTATGTATAGACATCTATACCTAAACACTCCTCTATTCATCTATACACCATATATAGACATCTATACCTAAACACTCCTCTATTCATCTGTACACCATGTACAGACATCTATACCTAGACACTCCTCTATTCATCTATACACTCTGTATAGATATCTATACCTAAACACTCCTCTATTCACCTATAAACTATGTATAGACATCTATACCTAAACACTCCTCTATTCATCTATACATTCTGTATAGACATCTATACCTAAACACTCCTCTATTCATCTATACACTATGTATAGACATCTATACCTAAACATTCCTCTATTCATCTATACACCATATATAGACATCTATACCTAAACACTCCTCTATTCATCTGTACACCATGTACAGACATCTATACCTAGACACTCCTCTATTCATCTATACACTTTGTATAGACAGCTATACCTAAACACTCCTCCATTCATCTATACACCCTGTATAAACATCTATACCTAAACACTCCTCTATTCATCTATACAACCTGTATAGACATCTAAACCTAAACACTCCTCTATTCATCTATACATTCTGTATAGACATCTATACCTAAACACTCCTCTAATCATCTATACACTATGTATAGACATCTATAACTAAACACTCCTCTATTCACCTATACACTATGTATAGACATCTATACCTAAACACTCCTCTATTCATCTATACACTATGTATAGACATATATACCTAAACACTACTCTATTCATCTATACACCATATATAGACATCTATACCTAAACACTCCTCTATTCATCTGTACACCATGTACAGACATCTATACCTAAACACTCCTCTATTCATCTATACACTCTGTATAGACATCTATGCCTAAACACACCTCTATTCATCTATACGCTCTGTATAGACATCTATACATAAACACTCCACTATTCATCGATACACTCTGTATAGACATCTATACCTAAACACTCCTCTATTCATCTATACACCATATACAGACATCTATACCTAAACACTCCTCTATTCATTTGTGAAACATGTACAGACATCTATACCTAAACACTCCTCTGTTCATCTATATACCCTGTGTAGACATCTATACCTAAACACTCCTCTATTCATCTATACACTCTGTATAGACGTCTATACCTAAACACAACTATATTCATCTATACACCATATATAGACATCTATACCTAAACACTCCTCTATTCATCTGTACACCATGTACAGACATCTATATCTAAACACTCCTCTATTCATCTATACACTCTGTATAGACATCTATACCTAAACACTCCTCTATTCATCTATACACTCTGTATAGACATCTATACCTAAACACTCCTCTATTCATCTATACACTCTGTATAGACATCTATACCTAAACATTCCTCTATTCATCTATACACTCTGTATAGACATCTATACCTAAACACTCCTCTACTCATCTATACACTATGTATAGACATCTATACCTAAACACTCCTCTATTCATCTATACACCATATATAGACAACTATACCTAAACACTCCTCTATTCATCTGTAAACCATGTACAGACATCTATATCTAAACACTCCTCTATTCATCTATACACTCTGTATAGACATCTATACCTAAACACTCCTCTATTCATCTATACACTCTGTATAGATATCTATACCTAAACACTCCTCTATTCACCTATAAACTATGTATAGACATCTATACCTAAACACTCCTCTATTCATCTATACATTCTGTATAGACATCTATACCTAAACACTCCTCTATTCATCTATACACTATGTATAGACATCTATACCTAAACACTCCTCTATTCATCTATACACCATATATAGACATCTATACCTAAACACTCCTCTATTCATCTGTACACCATGTACAGACATCTATACCTAGACACTCCTCTATTCATCTATACACTTTGTATAGACAGCTATACCTAAACACTCCTCCATTCATCTATACACCCTGTATAGACATCTAAACCTAAACACTCCTCTATTCATCTATACATTCTGTATAGACATCTATACCTAAACACTCCTCTAATCATCTATACACTATGTATAGACATCTATAACTAAACACTCCTCTATTCACCTATACACTATGTATAGACATCTATACCTAAACACTCCTCTATTCATCTATACACTATGTATAGACATATATACCTAAACACTACTCTATTCATCTATACACCATATATAGACATCTATACCTAAACACTCCTCTATTCATCTGTACACCATGTACAGACATCTATACCTAAACACTCCTCTATTCATCTATACACTCTGTATAGACATCTATGCCTAAACACACCTCTATTCATCTATACGCTCTGTATAGACATCTATACCTAAACACTCCACTATTCATCGATACACTCTGTATAGACATCTATACCTAAACACTCCTCTATTCACCTATACACTACGTATAGATATCTATACCTAAACACTCCTTTATTCATCTCTACACTCGGTATAGACATCTATACCTAAACACTCCTCTATTCATCTATACACACTGTATAGACATCTATACCTAGACACTCCTCTATTCATCTATACACGCTGTACAGTCATCTATACTTAAGCACTCCTCTATTCATCTATACACCATGTATAGGCATCTATACCTAAACACTCCTCTATTCACCTATACACTACGTATAGATATCTATACCTAAAAACTCCTCTATTCATCCATACACCATATATAGACATATATACCTAAACACTCCTCTATTCATCTGTACACCATGTACAGACATCTACACCTAAACACTCCTCTATTCATCTATACACCCTGTATAGAGATCTATACCTAAACACTCTTCTATTCTTCTATAAACTCTGTATAGACGTCTATACCTAAACACACCTATATTCATCTATACACCATATATAGACATCTATACCTAAACACTCTTCTATTCATCTGTACACCATGTACAGACATCTATACCTAGACACTCCTCTATTCATCTATACACTCTGTATAGACATCTATACCTAAACACTCCTCTATTCATCTATACACTATGTATAGACATCTATACCTAAACACTCATCTATTCATCTATAAACCCTGTATAGACATCTATACCTAAACACTCCTCTATTCATCTATACATTCTGTATAGACATCTATACCTAAACACTCCTCTATTCATCTATACATTCTGTATAGACATATATACCTAAACACTCCTCTATTCATCTATAAACTCTATATAGACGTCTATACCTAAACACACCTCTCTTCATCTATACACCATATATAGACATCTATACCTAAACACTCCTCTATTCATCTGTAGACCATGTACAGACATCTATACCTAGACACTCCTCTATTCATCTATACACTTTGTATAGACAGCTATACCTAAACACTCCTCCATTCATCTATACACTCTGTATAAACATCTATACCTAAACACTCCTCTATTCATCTATACACTCTGTATAGACATCTATACCTAAACACTCCTCTATTCATCTATACACTCTGTATAGATATCTATACCTAAACACTCCTCTATTCACCTATAAACTATGTATAGACATCTATACCTAAACACTCCTCTATTCATCTATACATTCTGTATAGACATCTATACCTAAACACTCCTCTATTCATCTATACACTATGTATAGACATCTATACCTAAACACTCCTCTATTCATCTATACACCATATATAGACATCTATACCTAAACACTCCTCTATTCATCTGTACACCATGTACAGACATCTATACCTAGACACTCCTCTATTCATCTATACACTTTGTATAGACAGCTATACCTAAACACTCCTCCATTCATCTATACACCCTGTATAAACATCTATACCTAAACACTCCTCTATTCATCTATACAACCTGTATAGACATCTAAACCTAAACACTCCTCTATTCATCTATACATTCTGTATAGACATCTATACCTAAACACTCCTCTAATCATCTATACACTATGTATAGACATCTATAACTAAACACTCCTCTATTCACCTATACACTATGTATAGACATCTATACCTAAACACTCCTCTATTCATCTATACACTATGTATAGACATATATACCTAAACACTACTCTATTCATCTATACACCATATATAGACATCTATACCTAAACACTCCTCTATTCATCTGTACACCATGTACAGACATCTATACCTAAACACTCCTCTATTCATCTATACACTCTGTATAGACATCTATGCCTAAACACACCTCTATTCATATATACGCTCTGTATAGACATCTATACATAAACACTCCACTATTCATCGATACACTCTGTATAGACATCTATACCTAAACACTCCTCTATTCATCTATACACCATATACAGACATCTATACCTAAACACTCCTCTATTCATTTGTGAAACATGTACAGACATCTATACCTAAACACTCCTCTGTTCATCTATATACCCTGTGTAGACATCTATACCTAAACACTCCTCTATTCATCTATACACTCTGTATAGACGTCTATACCTAAACACAACTATATTCATCTATACACCATATATAGACATCTATACCTAAACACTCCTCTATTCATCTGTACACCATGTACAGACATCTATATCTAAACACTCCTCTATTCATCTATACACTCTGTATAGACATCTATACCTAAACACTCCTCTATTCATCTATACACTCTGTATAGACATCTATACCTAAACACTCCTCTATTCATCTATACACTCTGTATAGACATCTATACCTAAACATTCCTCTATTCATCTATACACTCTGTATAGACATCTATACCTAAACACTCCTCTACTCATCTATACACTATGTATAGACATCTATACCTAAACACACCTCTATTCATCTATACACCATATATAGACAACTATACCTAAACACTCCTCTATTCATCTGTAAACCATGTACAGACATCTATATCTAAACACTCCTCTATTCATCTATACACTCTGTATAGACATCTATACCTAAACACTCCTCTATTCATCTATACACTCTGTATAGATATCTATACCTAAACACTCCTCTATTCACCTATAAACTATGTATAGACATCTATACCTAAACACTCCTCTATTCATCTATACATTCTGTATAGACATCTATACCTAAACACTCCTCTATTCATCTATACACTATGTATAGACATCTATACCTAAACACTCCTCTATTCATCTATACACCATATATAGACATCTATACCTAAACACTCCTCTATTCATCTGTACACCATGTACAGACATCTATACCTAGACACTCCTCTATTCATCTATACACTTTGTATAGACAGCTATACCTAAACACTCCTCCATTCATCTATACACCCTGTATAAACATCTATACCTAAACACTCCTCTATTCATCTATACACCCTGTATAGACATCTAAACCTAAACACTCCTCTATTCATCTATACATTCTGTATAGACATCTATACCTAAACACTCCTCTAATCATCTATACACTATGTATAGACATCTATAACTAAACACTCCTCTATTCACCTATACACTATGTATAGACATCTATACCTAAACACTCCTCTATTCATCTATACACTATGTATAGACATATATACCTAAACACTACTCTATTCATCTATACACCATATATAGACATCTATACCTAAACACTCCTCTATTCATCTGTACACCATGTACAGACATCTATACCTAAACACTCCTCTATTCATCTATACACTCTGTATAGACATCTATGCCTAAACACACCTCTATTCATCTATACGCTCTGTATAGACATCTATACCTAAACACTCCACTATTCATCGATACACTCTGTATAGACATCTATACCTAAACACTCCTCTATTCATCTATACACCATATACAGACATCTATACCTAAACACTCCTCTATTCATTTGTGAAACATGTACAGACATCTATACCTAAACACTCCTCTGTTCATCTATACACCCTGTGTAGACATCTATACCTAAACACTCCTCTATTCATCTATACACTCTGTATAGACGTCTATACCTAAACACAACTATATTCATCTATACACCATATATAGACATCTATACCTAAACACTCCTCTATTCATCTGTACACCATGTACAGACATCTATATCTAAACACTCCTCTATTCATCTATACACTCTGTATAGACATCTATACCTAAACACTCCTCTATTCATCTATACACTCTGTATAGACATCTATACCTAAACACTCCTCTATTCATCTATACACTCTGTATAGACATCTATACCTAAACATTCCTCTATTCATCTATACACTCTGTATAGACATCTATACCTAAACACTCCTCTATTCATCTATACACTATGTATAGACATCTATACCTAAACACACCTCTATTCATCTATACACCATATATAGACAACTATACCTAAACACTCCTCTATTCATCTGTACACCATGTACAGACATCTATATCTAAACACTCCTCTATTCATCTATACACTCTGTATAGAAATTTATACCTAAACCATCCTCTATTCATCTGTACACCATATACAGACATCTATACCTAAAAACTCCTCTATTCATCTATACACTCTGTATAGACATCTATACCTAAACACTCCTCTATTCATCTATACACTCTCTATAGACATCTATACCTAAACGCTCCTGTATTCATCTATACACTTTGTATAGACATCTATACCTAAACACTCCTCTATTCATCTATACACTCGGTATAGACATCTATACCTAAACACTCCTCTATTCATCTATACACACTGTATAGACATCTATACCTAGACACTCCTCTATTCATCTATACACGCTGTATAGACATCTATACCTAAGCACTCCTCTATTCATCTATACACCATGTATAGACATCTATACCTAAACACTCCTCTATTCACCTATACACTACGTATAGATATCTATACCTAAACACTCCTCTATTCATCTATACACCATATATAGACATATATACCTAAACACTCCTCTATTCATCTATACACCCTGTATAGAGATCTATACCTAAACACTCCTCTATTCATCTATACACTCTGTGTAGACATCTATACCTAAACGCTCCTGTATTCATCTATACACTTTGTATAGACATATATACCTAAACACTCCTCTATTCATATATACAGTCGGTATAGACATCTATACCTAAACACTCCTCTATTCATCTATACACACTGTATAGACATCTATACCTAGACACTCCTCTATTCATCTATACACGCTGTATAGACATCTATACCTAAGCATTCCTCTATTCATCTATACACCATGTATAGACATCTATACCTAAACACTCCTCTATTCTGCTATACACTACGTGTAGATATCTATACCTAAACACTCCTCTATTCATCTATACACTCGGTATAGACAGCTATACCTAAACACTCCTCTATTCATCTATACACACTGTATAGACATCTATACCTAGACACTCCTCTATTCATCTATACACGCTGTATAGACATCTATACCTAAGCACTCCTCTATTCATCTATACACCATGTATAGACATCTATACCTAAACACTCCTCTATTCACCTATACACTACGTATAGATATCTTTACCTAAACACTCCTCTATTCATCTATACACCATATATAGACATCTACACCTAAAAACTCCTCTATTCATCTATACACCCAGTATAGAGATCTATACCTAAACACTCCTCTATTCATCTATACACTCTTTATAGACATCTATACCTAAACACTATTCTATTCATCTATACACTATATATAGACATTTATACTTAAACACTCCTCTATTCATCTAATCACTCTCTATAGACATCTATATCTAAACACACCTCTATTCATCTATACACTCTGTATAGACATCTATACCTAAACACTCCTCTATTCATCTATAAACTCTATATAGACGTCTATACCTAAACACACCTCTCTTCATCTATACACCATATATAGACATCTATACCTAAACACTCCTCTATTCATCTGTAGACCATGTACAGACATCTATACCTAGACACTCCTCTATTCATCTATACACTTTGTATAGACAGCTATACCTAAACACTCCTCCATTCATCTATACACTCTGTATAAACATCTATACCTAAACACTCCTCTATTCATCTATACACTCTGTATAGACATCTATACCTAAACACTCCTCTATTCATCTATACACTCTGTATAGATATCTATACCTAAACACTCCTCTATTCACCTATAAACTATGTATAGACATCTATACCTAAACACTCCTCTATTCATCTATACATTCTGTATAGACATCTATACCTAAACACTCCTCTATTCATCTATACACTATGTATAGACATCTATACCTAAACACTTCTCTATTCATCTATACACCATATATAGACATCTATACCTAAACACTCCTCTATTCATCTGTACACCATGTACAGACATCTATACCTAGACACTCCTCTATTCATCTATACACTTTGTATAGACAGCTATACCTAAACACTCCTCCATTCATCTATACACCCTGTATAAACATCTATACCTAAACACTCCTCTATTCATCTATACACCCTGTATAGACATCTAAACCTAAACACTCCTCTATTCATCTATACATTCTGTATAGACATCTATACCTAAACACTCCTCTAATCATCTATACACTATGTATAGACATCTATAACTAAACACTCCTCTATTCACCTATACACTATGTATAGACATCTATACCTAAACACTCCTCTATTCATCTGTACACTATGTATAGACATATATACCTAAACACTACTCTATTCATCTATACACCATATATAGACATCTATACCTAAACACTCCTCTATTCATCTGTACACCATGTACAGACATCTATACCTAAACACTCCTCTATTCATCGATACACTCTGTATAGACATCTATGCCTAAACACACCTCTATTCATCTATACGCTCTGGATAGACATCTATACCTAAACACTCCACTATTCATCGATACACTCTGTATAGACATCTATACCTAAACACTCCTCTATTCATCTATACACCATATACAGACATCTATACCTAAACACTCCTCTGTTCATTTGTGAAACATGTACAGACATCTATATCTAAACACACCTCTATTCATCTATACACTCTGTATAGACATCTATACCTAAACACTCCTCTATTCATCTATAAACTCTATATAGACGTCTATACCTAAACACACCTCTCTTCATCTATACACCATATATAGACATCTATACCTAAACACTCCTCTATTCATCTGTAGACCATGTACAGACATCTATACCTAGACACTCCTCTATTCATCTATACACTTTGTATAGACAGCTATACCTAAACACTCCTCCATTCATCTATACACTCTGTATAAACATCTATACCTAAACACTCCTCTATTCATCTATACACTCTGTATAGACATCTATACCTAAACACTCCTCTATTCATCTATACACTCTGTATAGATATCTATACCTAAACACTCCTCTATTCACCTATAAACTATGTATAGACATCTATACCTAAACACTCCTCTATTCATCTATACATTCTGTATAGACATCTATACCTAAACACTCCTCTATTCATCTATACACTATGTATAGACATCTATACCTAAACACTTCTCTATTCATCTATACACCATATATAGACATCTATACCTAAACACTCCTCTATTCATCTGTACACCATGTACAGACATCTATACCTAGACACTCCTCTATTCATCTATACACTTTGTATAGACAGCTATACCTAAACACTCCTCCATTCATCTATACACCCTGTATAAACATCTATACCTAAACACTCCTCTATTCATCTATACACCCTGTATAGACATCTAAACCTAAGCACTCCTCTATTCATCTATACATTCTGTATAGACATCTATACCTAAACACTCCTCTAATCATCTATACACTATGTATAGACATCTATAACTAAACACTCCTCTATTCACCTATACACTATGTATAGACATCTATACCTAAACACTCCTCTATTCATCTGTACACTATGTATAGACATATATACCTAAACACTACTCTATTCATCTATACACCATATATAGACATCTATACCTAAACACTCCTCTATTCATCTGTACACCATGTACAGACATCTATACCTAAACACTCCTCTATTCATCGATACACTCTGTATAGACATCTATGCCTAAACACACCTCTATTCATCTATACGCTCTGGATAGACATCTATACCTAAACACTCCACTATTCATCGATACACTCTGTATAGACATCTATACCTAAACACTCCTCTATTCATCTATACACCATATACAGACATCTATACCTAAACACTCCTCTGTTCATTTGTGAAACATGTACAGACATCTATACCTAAACACTCCTCTATTCATCTATACACCCTGTGTAGACATCTATACCTAAACACTCCTCTATTCATCTATACACTCTGTATAGACGTCTATACCTAAACACAACTATATTCATCTATACCCCATATATAGACATCTATACCTAAACACTCCTCTATTCATCTGTACACCATGTACAGACATCTATATCTAACACTCCTCTATTCATCTATACACTCTGTATAGACATCTATACCTAAACACTCCTCTATTCATCTATACACTCTGTATAGACATCTATACCTAAACACTCCTCTATTCATCTATACACTCTGTATAGACATCTATACCTAAACACTCCTCTATTCATCTATACACTATGTATAGACATCTATGCCTAAACACACCTCTATTCATCTATACACCATATATAGACAACTATACCTAAACACTCCTCTATTCATCTGTACACCATGTACAGACATCTATATCTAAACACTCCTCTATTCATCTATACACTCTGTATAGAAATGTATACCTAAACAATCCTCTATACATCTGTACACCATATACAGACATCTATACCTAAAAACTCCTCTATTCATCTATACACTCTGTATAGACATCTATACCTAAACGCTCCTGTATTCATCTATACACTTTGTATAGACATCTATACCTAAACACTCCTCTATTCATCTATACACTCGGTATAGACATCTATACCTAAACACTCCTCTATTCATCTATACACACTGTATAGACATCTATACCTAGACACTCCTCTATTCATCTATACACGCTGTATAGACATCTATACCTAAGCACTCCTCTATTCATCTATACACCATGTATAGAAATCTATACCTAAACACTCCTCTATTCATCTATACACTCGGTATAGACATCTATACCTAAACACTCCTCTATTCATCTATACACACTGTATAGACATCTATACCTAGACACTCCTCTATTCATCTATACACGCTGTATAGACATCTATACCTAAACACTCCTCTATTCATCTATACACCATATACAGACATCTATACCTAAACACTCCTCTATTCATTTGTGAAACATGTACAGACATCTATACCTAAACACTCCTCTATTCATCTATACACCCTGTGTAGACGTCTATACCTAAACACAACTATATTCATCTATACCCCATATATAGACATCTATACCTAAACACTCCTCTATTCATCTATACACTCTGTATAGACGTCTATACCTAAACACAACTATATTCATCTATACCCCATATATAGACATCTATACCTAAACACTCCTCTATTCATCTGTACACCATGTACAGACATCTATATCTAACACTCCTCTATTCATCTATACACTCTGTATAGACATCTATACCTAAACACTCCTCTATTCATCTATACACTCTGTATAGACATCTATACCTAAACACTCCTCTATTCATCTATACACTCTGTATAGACATCTATACCTAAACACTCCTCTATTCATCTATACACTCTGTATAGACATCTATACACCTAAACACTCCTCTATTCATCTATACACTATGTATAGACATCTATACCTAAACACACCTCTATTCATCTATACACCATATATAGACAACTATACCTAAACACTCCTCTATTCATCTGTACACCATGTACAGACATCTATATCCAAACACTCCTCTATTCATCTATACACTCTGTATAGAAATGTATACCTAAACAATCCTCTATTCATCTGTACACCATATACAGACATCTATACCTAAAAACTCCTCTATTCATCTATACACTCTGTATAGACATCTATACCTAAACACTCCTCTATTCATCTATACACTCTCTATAGACATCTATACCTAAACGCTCCTGTATTCATCTATACACGCTGTACAGACATCTATACCTAAGCACTCCTCTATTCATCTATACACCATGTATAGGCATCTATACCTAAACACTCCTCTATTCACCTATACACTACGTATAGATATCTATACCTAAAAACTCCTCTATTCATCCATACACCATATATAGACATATATACCTAAACACTCCTCTATTCATCTGTACACCATGTACAGACATCTACACCTAAACACTCCTCTATTCATCTATACACCCTGTATAGAGATCTATACCTAAACACTCTTCTATTCTTCTATAAACTCTGTATAGACGTCTATACCTAAACACACCTATATTCATCTATACACCATATATAGACATCTATACCTAAACACTCTTCTATTCATCTGTACACCATGTACAGACATCTATACCTAGACACTCCTCTATTCATCTATACACTCTGTATAGACATCTATACCTAAACACTCCTCTATTCATCTATACACTATGTATAGACATCTATACCTAAACACTCATCTATTCATCTATAAACCCTGTATAGACATCTATACCTAAACACTCCTCTATTCATCTATACACTATGTATAGACATCTATACCTAAACACTCCTCTATTCATCTATACACCATATATAGACATCTATACCTAAACACTCCTCTATTCATCTGTACACCATGTACAGACATCTATACCTAGACACTCCTCTATTCATCTATACACTTTGTATAGACAGCTATACCTAAACACTCCTCCATTCATCTATACACCCTGTATAAACATCTATACCTAAACACTCCTCTATTCATCTATACACCCTGTATAGACATCTAAACCTAAACACTCCTCTATTCATCTATACATTCTGTATAGACATCTATACCTAAACACTCCTCTAATCATCTATACACTATGTATAGACATCTATAACTAAACACTCCTCTATTCACCTATACACTATGTATAGACATCTATACCTAAACACTCCTCTATTCATCTATACACTATGTATAGACATATATACCTAAACACTACTCTATTCATCTATACACCATCTATAGACATCTATACCTAAACACTCCTCTATTCATCTGTACACCATGTACAGACATCTATACCTAAACACTCCTCTATTCATCTATACATTCTGTATAGACATCTATGCCTAAACACACCTCTATTCATCTATACGCTCTGTATAGACATCTATACCTAAACACTCCACTATTCATCGATACACTCTGTATAGACATCTATACCTAAACACTCCTCTATTCATCTATACACCATATACAGACATCTATACCTAAACACTCCTCTATTCATTTGTGAAACATGTACAGACATCTATACCTAAACACTCCTCTGTTCATCTATATACCCTGTGTAGACATCTATACCTAAACACTCCTCTATTCATCTATACACTCTGTATAGACGTCTATACCTAAACACAACTATATTCATCTATACACCATATATAGACATCTATACCTAAACACTCCTCTATTCATCTGTACACCATGTACAGACATCTATATCTAAACACTCCTCTATTCATCTATACACTCTGTATAGACATCTATACCTAAACACTCCTCTATTCATCTATACACTCTGTATAGACATCTATACCTAAACACTCCTCTATTCATCTATACACTCTGTATAGACATCTATACCTAAACATTCCTCTATTCATCTATACACTCTGTATAGCCATCTATACCTAAACACTCCTCTACTCATCTATACACTATGTATAGACATCTATACCTAAACACACCTCTATTCATCTATACACCATATATAGACAACTATACCTAAACACTCCTCTATTCATCTGTACACCATGTACAGACATCTATATCTAAACACTCCTCTATTCATCTATACACTCTGTATAGACATCTATACCTAAACACTCCTCTATTCATCTATACACTCTGTATAGATATCTATACCTAAACACTCCTCTATTCACCTATAAACTATGTATAGACATCTATACCTAAACACTCCTCTATTCATCTATACATTCTGTATAGACATCTATACCTAAACACTCCTCTATTCATCTATACACTATGTATAGACATCTATACCTAAACACTCCTCTATTCATCTATACACCATATATAGACATCTATACCTAAACACTCCTCTATTCATCTGTACACCATGTACAGACATCTATACCTAGACACTCCTCTATTCATCTATACACTTTGTATAGACAGCTATACCTAAACACTCCTCCATTCATCTATACACCCTGTATAAACATCTATACCTAAACACTCCGCTATTCATCTATACACCCTGTATAGACATCTAAACCTAAACACTCCTCTATTCATCTATACATTCTGTATAGACATCTATACCTAAACACTCCTCTAATCATCTATACACTATGTATAGACATCTATAACTAAACACTCCTCTATTAACCTATACACTATGTATAGACATCTATACCTAAACACTCCTCTATTCATCTATACACTATGTATAGACATATATACCTAAACACTACTCTATTCATCTATACACCATATATAGACATCTATACCTAAACACTCCTCTATTCATCTGTACACCATGTACAGACATCTATACCTAAACACTCCTCTATTCATCTATACACTCTGTATAGACATCTATGCCTAAACACACCTCTATTCATCTATACGCTCTGTATAGACATCTATACCTAAACACTCCACTATTCATCGATACACTCTGTATAGACATCTATACCTAAACACTCCTCTATTCATCTATACACCATATACAGACATCTATACCTAAACACTCCTCTATTCATTTGTGAAACATGTACAGACATCTATACCTAAACACTCCTCTGTTCATCTATACACCCTGTGTAGACATCTATACCTAAACACTCCTCTATTCATCTATACACTCTGTATAGACGTCTATACCTAAACACAACTATATTCATCTATACACCATATATAGACATCTATACCTAAACACTCCTCTATTCATCTGTACACCATGTACAGACATCTATATCTAAACACTCCTCTATTCATCTATACACTCTGTATAGACATCTATACCTAAACACTCCTCTATTCATCTATACACTCTGTATAGACATCTATACCTAAACACTCCTCTATTCATCTATACACTCTGTATAGACATCTATACCTAAACATTCCTCTATTCATCTATACACTCTGTATAGACATCTATACCTAAACACTCCTCTATTCATCTATACACTATGTATAGACATATATACCTAAACACTACTCTATTCATCTATACACCATCTATAGACATCTATACCTAAACACTCCTCTATTCATCTGTACACCATGTACAGACATCTATACCTAAACACTCCTCTATTCATCTATACATTCTGTATAGACATCTATGCCTAAACACACCTCTATTCATCTATACGCTCTGTATAGACATCTATACCTAAACACTCCACTATTCATCGATACACTCTGTATAGACATCTATACCTAAACACTCCTCTATTCATCTATACACCATATACAGACATCTATACCTAAACACTCCTCTATTCATTTGTGAAACATGTACAGACATCTATACCTAAACACTCCTCTGTTCATCTATATACCCTGTGTAGACATCTATACCTAAACACTCCTCTATTCATCTATACACTCTGTATAGACGTCTATACCTAAACACAACTATATTCATCTATACACCATATATAGACATCTATACCTAAACACTCCTCTATTCATCTGTACACCATGTACAGACATCTATATCTAAACACTCCTCTATTCATCTATACACTCTGTATAGACATCTATACCTAAACACTCCTCTATTCATCTATACACTCTGTATAGACATCTATACCTAAACACTCCTCTATTCATCTATACACTCTGTATAGACATCTATACCTAAACATTCCTCTATTCATCTATACACTCTGTATAGACATCTATACCTAAACACTCCTCTACTCATCTATACACTATGTATAGACATCTATACCTAAACACACCTCTATTCATCTATACACCATATATAGACAACTATACCTAAACACTCCTCTATTCATCTCTACACCATGTACAGACATCTATATCTAAACACTCCTCTATTCATCTATACACTCTGTATAGACATCTATACCTAAACACTCCTCTATTCATCTATACACTCTGTATAGATATCTATACCTAAACACTCCTCTATTCACCTATAAACTATGTATAGACATCTATACCTAAACACTCCTCTATTCATCTATACACCATATATAGACATCTATACCTAAACACTCCTCTATTCATCTGTACACCATGTACAGACATCTATACCTAGACACTCCTCTATTCATCTATACACTTTGTATAGACAGCTATACCTAAACACTCCTCCATTCATCTATACACCCTGTATAAACATCTATACCTAAACACTCCTCTATTCATCTATACACCCTGTATAGACATCTAAACCTAAACACTCCTCTATTCATCTATACATTCTGTATAGACATCTATACCTAAACACTCCTCTAATCATCTATACACTATGTATAGACATCTATAACTAAACACTCCTCTATTAACCTATACACTATGTATAGACATCTATACCTAAACACTCCTCTATTCATCTATACACTATGTATAGACATATATACCTAAACACTACTCTATTCATCTATACACCATATATAGACATCTATACCTAAACACTCCTCTATTCATCTATACACTCTGTATAGACATCTATGCCTAAACACACCTCTATTCATCTATACGCTCTGTATAGACATCTATACCTAAACACTCCACTATTCATCGATACACTCTGTATAGACATCTATACCTAAACACTCCTCTATTCATCTATACACCATATACAGACATCTATACCTAAACACTCCTCTATTCATTTGTGAAACATGTACAGACATCTATACCTAAACACTCCTCTGGTCATCTATACACCCTGTGTAGACATCTATACCTAAACACTCCTCTATTCATCTATACACTCTGTATAGACGTCTATACCTAAACACAACTATATTCATCTATACACCATATATAGACATCTATACCTAAACACTCCTCTATTCATCTGTACACCATGTACAGACATCTATACCTAAACACTCCTCTATTCATCTATACACTCTGTATAGACATCTATGCCTAAACACACCTCTATTCATCTATACGCTCTGTATAGACATCTATACCTAAACACTCCACTATTCATCGATACACTCTGTATAGACATCTATACCTAAACACTCCTCTATTCATCTATACACCATATACAGACATCTATACCTAAACACTCCTCTATTCATTTGTGAAACATGTACAGACATCTATACCTAAACACTCCTCTGGTCATCTATACACCCTGTGTAGACATCTATACCTAAACACTCCTCTATTCATCTATACACTCTGTATAGACGTCTATACCTAAACACAACTATATTCATCTATACACCATATATAGACATCTATACCTAAACACTCCTCTATTCATCTGTACACCATGTACAGACATCTATATCTAAACACTCCTCTATTCATCTATACACTCTGTATAGACATCTATACCTAAACACTCCTCTATTCATCTATACACTCTGTATAGACATCTATACCTAAACACTCCTCTATTCATCTATACACTCTGTATAGACATCTATACCTAAACATTCCTCTATTCATCTATACACTCTGTATAGACATCTATACCTAAACACTCCTCTATTCATCTATACACTATGTATAGACATCTATACCTAAACACACCTCTATTCATCTATACACCATATATAGACAACTATACCTAAACACTCCTCTATTCATCTGTACACCATGTACAGACATCTATATCTAAACACTCCTCTATTCATCTATACACTCTGTATAGAAATTTATACCTAAACCATCCTCTATTCATCTGTACACCATATACAGACATCTATACCTAAAAACTCCTCTATTCATCTATACACTCTGTATAGACATCTATACCTAAACACTCCTCTATTCATCTATACACTCTCTATAGACATCTATACCTAAACGCTCCTGTATTCATCTATACACTTTGTATAGACATCTATACCTAAACACTCCTCTATTCATCTATACACTCGGTATAGACATCTATACCTAAACACTCCTCTATTCATCTATACACACTGTATAGACATCTATACCTAGACACTCCTCTATTCATCTATACACGCTGTATAGACATCTATACCTAAGCACTCCTCTATTCATCTATACACCATGTATAGACATCTATACCTAAACACTCCTCTATTCACCTATACACTACGTATAGATATCTATACCTAAACACTCCTCTATTCATCTATACACCATATATAGACATATATACCTAAACACTCCTCTATTCATCTATACACCCTGTATAGAGATCTATACCTAAACACTCCTCTATTCATCTATAAACTCTGTGTAGACATCTATACCTAAACGCTCCTGTATTCATCTATACACTTTGTATAGACATCTATACCTAAACACTCCTCTATTCATCTATACAGTCGGTATAGACATCTATACCTAAACACTCCTCTATTCATCTATACACACTGTATAGACATCTATACCTAGACACTCCTCTATTCATCTATACACGCTGTATAGACATCTATACCTAAGCACTCCTCTATTCATCTATACACCATGTATAGACATCTATACCTAAACACTCCTCTATTCAGCTATACACCACGTGTAGATATCTATACCTAAACACTCCTCTATTCATCTATACACTCGGTATAGACATCTATACCTAAACACTCCTCTATTCATCTATACACACTGTATAGACATCTATACCTAGACACTCCTCTATTCATCTATACACGCTGTATAGACATCTATACCTAAGCACTCCTCTATTCATCTATACACCATGTATAGACATCTATACCTAAACACTCCTCTATTCACCTATACACTACGTATAGATATCTTTACCTAAACACTCCTCTATTCATCTATACACCATATATAGACATCTACACCTAAAAACTCCTCTATTCATCTATACACCCAGTATAGACATCTATACCTAAACACTCCTCTATTCACCTATACACTACGTATAGATATCTATACCTAAACACTCCTCTATTCATCTATACACTCTGTATAGACATCTATGCCTAAACACACCTCTATTCATCTATACGCTCTGTATAGAAATCTATACCTAAACACTCCACTATTCATCGATACACTCTGTATAGACATCTATACCTAAACACTCCTCTATTCATCTATACACCATATACAGACATCTATACCTAAACACTCCTCTATTCATTTGTGAAACATGTACAGACATCTATACCTAAACACTCCTCTATTCATCTATAAACCCTGTGTAGACGTCTATACCTAAACATAACTATATTCATCTATACCCCATATATAGACATCTATACCTAAACACTCCTCTATTCATCTATACACTCTGTATAGACGTCTATACCTAAACACAACTATATTCATCTATACCCCATATATAGACATCTATACCTAAACACTCCTCTATTCATCTGTACACCATGTACAGACATCTATATCTAACACTCCTCTATTCATCTATACACTCTGTATAGACATCTATACCTAAACACTCCTCTATTCATCTATACACTCTGTATAGACATCTATACCTAAACACTCCTCTATTCATCTATACACTCTGTATAGACATATATACCTAAACACTCCTCTATTCATCTATACACTCTGTATAGACATCTATACCTAAACACTCCTCTATTCATCTATACACTATGTATAGACATCTATACCTAAACACACCTCTATTCATCTATACACCATATATAGACAACTATACCTAAACACTCCTCTATTCATCTGTACACCATGTACAGACATCTATATCTAAACACTCCTCTATTCATCTATACACTCTGTATAGAAATGTATACCTAAACAATCCTCTATTCATCTGTACACCATATACAGACATCTATACCTAAAAACTCCTCTATTCATCTATACACGCTGTATAGACATCTATACCTAGACACTCCTCTATTCATCTATACACTTTGTATAGACAGCTATACCTAAACACTCCTCCATTCATCTATACACCCTGTATAAACATCTATACCTAAACACTCCTCTATTCATCTATACACCCTGTATAGACATCTAAACCTAAACACTCCTCTATTCATCTATACATTCTGTATAGACATCTATACCTAAACACTCCTCTAATCATCTATACACTATGTATAGACATCTATAACTAAACACTCCTCTATTCACCTATACACTATGTATAGACATCTATACCTAAACACTCCTCTATTCATCTATACACTATGTATAGACATATATACCTAAACACTACTCTATTCATCTATACACCATCTATAGACATCTATACCTAAACACTCCTCTATTCATCTGTACACCATGTACAGACATCTATACCTAAACACTCCTCTATTCATCTATACATTCTGTATAGACATCTATGCCTAAACACACCTCTATTCATCTATACGCTCTGTATAGACATCTATACCTAAACACTCCACTATTCATCGATACACTCTGTATAGACATCTATACCTAAACACTCCTCTATTCATCTATACACCATATACAGACATCTATACCTAAACACTCCTCTATTCATTTGTGAAACATGTACAGACATCTATACCTAAACACTCCTCTGTTCATCTATATACCCTGTGTAGACATCTATACCTAAACACTCCTCTATTCATCTATACACTCTGTATAGACGTCTATACCTAAACACAACTATATTCATCTATACACCATATATAGACATCTATACCTAAACACT
This sequence comes from Lampris incognitus, assembly GCF_029633865.1. Lineage (NCBI taxonomy): Eukaryota > Metazoa > Chordata > Actinopteri > Lampriformes > Lampridae > Lampris > Lampris incognitus. Next base: position 66,610,611 of record NC_079212.1, on the reverse strand, counting down.
CCTCTATTCATCTGTACACCATGTACAGACATCTATATCTAAACACTCCTCTATTCATCTATACACTCTGTATAGACATCTATACCTAAACACTCCTCTATTCATCTATACACTCTGTATAGACATCTATACCTAAACACTCCTCTATTCATCTATACACTCTGTATAGACATCTATACCTAAACATTCCTCTATTCATCTATACACTCTGTATAGCCATCTATACCTAAACACTCCTCTACTCATCTATACACTATGTATAGACATCTATACCTAAACACACCTCTATTCATCTATACACCATATATAGACAACTATACCTAAACACTCCTCTATTCATCTGTACACCATGTACAGACATCTATATCTAAACACTCCTCTATTCATCTATACACTCTGTATAGACATCTATACCTAAACACTCCTCTATTCATCTATACACTCTGTATAGATATCTATACCTAAACACTCCTCTATTCACCTATAAACTATGTATAGACATCTATACCTAAACACTCCTCTATTCATCTATACATTCTGTATAGACATCTATACCTAAACACTCCTCTATTCATCTATACACTATGTATAGACATCTATACCTAAACACTCCTCTATTCATCTATACACCATATATAGACATCTATACCTAAACACTCCTCTATTCATCTGTACACCATGTACAGACATCTATACCTAGACACTCCTCTATTCATCTATACACTTTGTATAGACAGCTATACCTAAACACTCCTCCATTCATCTATACACCCTGTATAAACATCTATACCTAAACACTCCGCTATTCATCTATACACCCTGTATAGACATCTAAACCTAAACACTCCTCTATTCATCTATACATTCTGTATAGACATCTATACCTAAACACTCCTCTAATCATCTATACACTATGTATAGACATCTATAACTAAACACTCCTCTATTAACCTATACACTATGTATAGACATCTATACCTAAACACTCCTCTATTCATCTATACACTATGTATAGACATATATACCTAAACACTACTCTATTCATCTATACACCATATATAGACATCTATACCTAAACACTCCTCTATTCATCTGTACACCATGTACAGACATCTATACCTAAACACTCCTCTATTCATCTATACACTCTGTATAGACATCTATGCCTAAACACACCTCTATTCATCTATACGCTCTGTATAGACATCTATACCTAAACACTCCACTATTCATCGATACACTCTGTATAGACATCTATACCTAAACACTCCTCTATTCATCTATACACCATATACAGACATCTATACCTAAACACTCCTCTATTCATTTGTGAAACATGTACAGACATCTATACCTAAACACTCCTCTGTTCATCTATACACCCTGTGTAGACATCTATACCTAAACACTCCTCTATTCATCTATACACTCTGTATAGACGTCTATACCTAAACACAACTATATTCATCTATACACCATATATAGACATCTATACCTAAACACTCCTCTATTCATCTGTACACCATGTACAGACATCTATATCTAAACACTCCTCTATTCATCTATACACTCTGTATAGACATCTATACCTAAACACTCCTCTATTCATCTATACACTCTGTATAGACATCTATACCTAAACACTCCTCTATTCATCTATACACTCTGTATAGACATCTATACCTAAACATTCCTCTATTCATCTATACACTCTGTATAGACATCTATACCTAAACACTCCTCTATTCATCTATACACTATGTATAGACATATATACCTAAACACTACTCTATTCATCTATACACCATCTATAGACATCTATACCTAAACACTCCTCTATTCATCTGTACACCATGTACAGACATCTATACCTAAACACTCCTCTATTCATCTATACATTCTGTATAGACATCTATGCCTAAACACACCTCTATTCATCTATACGCTCTGTATAGACATCTATACCTAAACACTCCACTATTCATCGATACACTCTGTATAGACATCTATACCTAAACACTCCTCTATTCATCTATACACCATATACAGACATCTATACCTAAACACTCCTCTATTCATTTGTGAAACATGTACAGACATCTATACCTAAACACTCCTCTGTTCATCTATATACCCTGTGTAGACATCTATACCTAAACACTCCTCTATTCATCTATACACTCTGTATAGACGTCTATACCTAAACACAACTATATTCATCTATACACCATATATAGACATCTATACCTAAACACTCCTCTATTCATCTGTACACCATGTACAGACATCTATATCTAAACACTCCTCTATTCATCTATACACTCTGTATAGACATCTATACCTAAACACTCCTCTATTCATCTATACACTCTGTATAGACATCTATACCTAAACACTCCTCTATTCATCTATACACTCTGTATAGACATCTATACCTAAACATTCCTCTATTCATCTATACACTCTGTATAGACATCTATACCTAAACACTCCTCTACTCATCTATACACTATGTATAGACATCTATACCTAAACACACCTCTATTCATCTATACACCATATATAGACAACTATACCTAAACACTCCTCTATTCATCTCTACACCATGTACAGACATCTATATCTAAACACTCCTCTATTCATCTATACACTCTGTATAGACATCTATACCTAAACACTCCTCTATTCATCTATACACTCTGTATAGATATCTATACCTAAACACTCCTCTATTCACCTATAAACTATGTATAGACATCTATACCTAAACACTCCTCTATTCATCTATACACCATATATAGACATCTATACCTAAACACTCCTCTATTCATCTGTACACCATGTACAGACATCTATACCTAGACACTCCTCTATTCATCTATACACTTTGTATAGACAGCTATACCTAAACACTCCTCCATTCATCTATACACCCTGTATAAACATCTATACCTAAACACTCCTCTATTCATCTATACACCCTGTATAGACATCTAAACCTAAACACTCCTCTATTCATCTATACATTCTGTATAGACATCTATACCTAAACACTCCTCTAATCATCTATACACTATGTATAGACATCTATAACTAAACACTCCTCTATTAACCTATACACTATGTATAGACATCTATACCTAAACACTCCTCTATTCATCTATACACTATGTATAGACATATATACCTAAACACTACTCTATTCATCTATACACCATATATAGACATCTATACCTAAACACTCCTCTATTCATCTATACACTCTGTATAGACATCTATGCCTAAACACACCTCTATTCATCTATACGCTCTGTATAGACATCTATACCTAAACACTCCACTATTCATCGATACACTCTGTATAGACATCTATACCTAAACACTCCTCTATTCATCTATACACCATATACAGACATCTATACCTAAACACTCCTCTATTCATTTGTGAAACATGTACAGACATCTATACCTAAACACTCCTCTGGTCATCTATACACCCTGTGTAGACATCTATACCTAAACACTCCTCTATTCATCTATACACTCTGTATAGACGTCTATACCTAAACACAACTATATTCATCTATACACCATATATAGACATCTATACCTAAACACTCCTCTATTCATCTGTACACCATGTACAGACATCTATACCTAAACACTCCTCTATTCATCTATACACTCTGTATAGACATCTATGCCTAAACACACCTCTATTCATCTATACGCTCTGTATAGACATCTATACCTAAACACTCCACTATTCATCGATACACTCTGTATAGACATCTATACCTAAACACTCCTCTATTCATCTATACACCATATACAGACATCTATACCTAAACACTCCTCTATTCATTTGTGAAACATGTACAGACATCTATACCTAAACACTCCTCTGGTCATCTATACACCCTGTGTAGACATCTATACCTAAACACTCCTCTATTCATCTATACACTCTGTATAGACGTCTATACCTAAACACAACTATATTCATCTATACACCATATATAGACATCTATACCTAAACACTCCTCTATTCATCTGTACACCATGTACAGACATCTATATCTAAACACTCCTCTATTCATCTATACACTCTGTATAGACATCTATACCTAAACACTCCTCTATTCATCTATACACTCTGTATAGACATCTATACCTAAACACTCCTCTATTCATCTATACACTCTGTATAGACATCTATACCTAAACATTCCTCTATTCATCTATACACTCTGTATAGACATCTATACCTAAACACTCCTCTATTCATCTATACACTATGTATAGACATCTATACCTAAACACACCTCTATTCATCTATACACCATATATAGACAACTATACCTAAACACTCCTCTATTCATCTGTACACCATGTACAGACATCTATATCTAAACACTCCTCTATTCATCTATACACTCTGTATAGAAATTTATACCTAAACCATCCTCTATTCATCTGTACACCATATACAGACATCTATACCTAAAAACTCCTCTATTCATCTATACACTCTGTATAGACATCTATACCTAAACACTCCTCTATTCATCTATACACTCTCTATAGACATCTATACCTAAACGCTCCTGTATTCATCTATACACTTTGTATAGACATCTATACCTAAACACTCCTCTATTCATCTATACACTCGGTATAGACATCTATACCTAAACACTCCTCTATTCATCTATACACACTGTATAGACATCTATACCTAGACACTCCTCTATTCATCTATACACGCTGTATAGACATCTATACCTAAGCACTCCTCTATTCATCTATACACCATGTATAGACATCTATACCTAAACACTCCTCTATTCACCTATACACTACGTATAGATATCTATACCTAAACACTCCTCTATTCATCTATACACCATATATAGACATATATACCTAAACACTCCTCTATTCATCTATACACCCTGTATAGAGATCTATACCTAAACACTCCTCTATTCATCTATACACTCTGTGTAGACATCTATACCTAAACGCTCCTGTATTCATCTATACACTTTGTATAGACATCTATACCTAAACACTCCTCTATTCATCTATACAGTCGGTATAGACATCTATACCTAAACACTCCTCTATTCATCTATACACACTGTATAGACATCTATACCTAGACACTCCTCTATTCATCTATACACGCTGTATAGACATCTATACCTAAGCACTCCTCTATTCATCTATACACCATGTATAGACATCTATACCTAAACACTCCTCTATTCAGCTATACACTACGTGTAGATATCTATACCTAAACACTCCTCTATTCATCTATACACTCGGTATAGACATCTATACCTAAACACTCCTCTATTCATCTATACACACTGTATAGACATCTATACCTAGACACTCCTCTATTCATCTATACACGCTGTATAGACATCTATACCTAAGCACTCCTCTATTCATCTATACACCATGTATAGACATCTATACCTAAACACTCCTCTATTCACCTATACACTACGTATAGATATCTTTACCTAAACACTCCTCTATTCATCTATACACCATATATAGACATCTACACCTAAAAACTCCTCTATTCATCTATACACCCAGTATAGAGATCTATACCTAAACACTCCTCTATTCATCTATACACTCTTTATAGACATCTATACCTAAACACTATTCTATTCATCTATACACTATATATAGACATTTATACTTAAACACTCCTCTATTCATCTAATCACTCTCTATAGACATCTATATCTAAACACTCCTCTATTCATCTATACACTCTGTATAGACATCTATACCTAAACATTCCTCTATTCATCTATAAACTCTATATAGACGTCTATACCTAAACACACCTCTCTTCATCTATACACCATATATAGACATCTATACCTAAACACTCCTCTATTCATCTGTAGACCATGTACAGACATCTATACCTAGACACGCCTCTATTCATCTATACACTTTGTATAGACAGCTATACCTAAACACTCCTCCATTCATCTATACACTCTGTATAAACATCTATACCTAAACACTCCTCTATTCATCTATACACTCTGTATAGACATCTATACCTAAACACTCCTCTATTCATCTATACACTCTGTATAGATATCTATACCTAAACACTCCTCTATTCACCTATAAACTATGTATAGACATCTATACCTAAACACTCCTCTATTCATCTATACATTCTGTATAGACATCTATACCTAAACACTCCTCTATTCATCTATACACTATGTATAGACATCTATACCTAAACACTCCTCTATTCATCTATACACCATATATAGACATCTATACCTAAACACTCCTCTATTCATCTGTACACCATGTACAGACATCTATACCTAGACACTCCTCTATTCATCTATACACTTTGTATAGACAGCTTTACCTAAACACTCCTCCATTCATCTATACACCCTGTATAAACATCTATACCTAAACACTCCTCTATTCATCTATACACCCTGTATAGACATCTAAACCTAAACACTCCTCTATTCATCTATACATTCTGTATAGACATCTATACCTAAACACTCCTCTAATCATCTGTACACTATGTATAGACATCTATAACTAAACACTCCTCTATTCACCTATACACTATGTATAGACATCTATACCTAAACACTCCTCTATTCATCTGTACACTATGTATAGACATACACTACCGTTCAAAAGTTTGGGATCACATTGAAATGTCCATATTTTTGAAGGAAAAGCACTGTACTTTTCAATGAAGATAACTTTAAACTAGTCTTAACTTTAAAGAAATACACTCTATACATTGCTAATGTGGTAAATGACTATTCTAGCTGCAAATGTCTGGTTTTTGGTGCAATATCTACATAGGTGTATAGAGGCCCATTTCAAGCAACTATCACTCCAGTGTTCTAATGGTACAATGTGTTTGCTCATTGGCTCAGAAGGCTAATTGATGATTAGAAAACCCTTGTGCAATCATGTTCACACATCTGAAAACAGTTTAGCTCAGTACAGAAGCTACAAAACTGACCTTCCTTTGAGCAGATTGAGTTTCTGGAGCATCACATTTGTGGGGTCAATTAAACGCTCAAAATGGCCAGAAAAAGAGAACTTTCATCTGAAACTCAACAGTCTATTCTTGTTCTTAGAAATGAAGGCTATTCCATGCGAGAAATTGCTAAGAAATTGAAGATTTCCTACACCGGTGTGTACTACTCCCTTCAGAGGACAGCACAAACAGGCTCTAACCAGAGTAGAAAAAGAAGTGGGAGGCCGCGTTGCACAACTGAGCAAGAAGATAAGTACATTAGAGTCTCTAGTTTGAGAAACAGACGCCTCACAGGTCCCCAACTGGCATCTTCATTAAATAGTACCCGCAAAACACCAGTGTCAACATTTACAGTGAAGAGGCGGCTGCGGGATTCTGGGCTTCAGGGCAGAGTGGCAAAGAAAAAGCCATATCTGAGACTGACCAATAAAAGAAAAAGATTAAGATGGGCAAAAGAACACAGACATTGGACAGAGGAAGACTGGAAAAAAGTGTTGTGGACGGATGAATCCAAGTTTGAGGTGTTTGGATCACAAAGAAGAACGTTTGTGAGACGCAGAACAAATGAAAAGATGCTGGAAGAATGCCTGACGCCATCTGTTAAGCATGGTGGAGGTAATGTGATGGTCTGGGGTTGCTTTGGTGCTGGTAAGGTGGGAGATTTGTACAGGGTAAAAGGGATTCTGAATAAGGAAGGCTATCACTCCATTTTGCAACGCCATGCCATACCCAGTGGACAGCGCTTGATTGGAGCCAATTTCATCCTACAACAGGACAATGACCCTAAACACACCTCCAAATTGTGCAAGAACTATTTAGAGCAGAAGCAGGCAGCTGGTATTCTATCGGTAATGGAGTGGCCAGCGCAGTCACCAGATCTGAACCCCATTGAGCTGTTGTGGGAGCAGCTTGACCGCATGGTACGCAAGAAGTGCCCATCCAACCAATCCAACTTGTGGGAGCTGCTTCTGGAAGCGTGGGGTGCAATTTCTCCAGATTACCTCAACAAATTAACAGCTAGAATGCCAAAGGTCTGCAATGCTGTAATTGCTGCAAATGGAGGATTCTTTGACGAAAGCAAAGTTTGATGTAAAAAAAATCTTATTTCAAATACAAATCATTATTTCTAACCTTGTCAATGTCTTGACTCTATTTTCTATTCATTTCACAACATATGGTGGCGAATAAGTGTGACTTTTCATGGAAAACACAAAATTGTTTGGGTGATCCCAAACTTTTGAACGGTAGTGTATATACCTAAACACTACTCTATTCATCTATACACCATATATAGACATCTATACCTAAACACTTCTCTATTCATCTGTACACCATGTACAGACATCTATACCTAAACACTCCTCTATTCATCTATACACTCTGTATAGACATCTATGCCTAAACACACCTCTATTCATCTATACGCTCTGGATAGACATCTATACCTAAACACTCCACTATTCATCGATACACTCTGTATAGACATCTATACCTAAACACTCCTCTATTCATCTATACACCATATACAGACATCTATACCTAAACACTCCTCTGTTCATTTGTGAAACATGTACAGACATCTATACCTAAACACTCCTCTATTCATCTATACACCCTGTGTAGACATCTATACCTAAACACTCCTCTATTCATCTATACGCTCTGTATAGACGTCTATACCTAAACACAACTATATTCATCTATACCCCATATATAGACATCTATACCTAAACACTCCTCTATTCATCTGTACACCATGTACAGATATCTATATCTAACACTCCTCTATTCATCTATACACTCTGTATAGACATCTATACCTAAACACTCCTCTATTCATCTATACACTCTGTATAGACATCTATACCTAAACACTCCTCTATTCATCTATACACTCTGTATAGACATCTATACCTAAACACTCCTCTATTCATCTATACACTGTATAGACATCTATACCTAAACACTCCTCTATTCATCTATACACTATGTATAGACATCTATGCCTAAACACACCTCTATTCATCTATACACCATATATAGACATCTATACCTAAACACTCCTCTATTCATCTATACACTATGTATAGACATATATACCTAAACACTACTCTATTCATCTATACACCATATATAGACATCTATACCTAAACACTCCTCTATTCATCTGTACACCATGTACAGACATCTATACCTAAACACTCCTCTATTCATCTATACACTCTGTATAGACATCTATGCCTAAACACACCTCTATTCATCTATACGCTCTGTATAGACATCTATACCTAAACACTCCACTATTCATCGATACACTCTGTATAGACATCTATACCTAAACACTCCTCTATTCATCTATACACCATATACAGACATCTATACCTAAACACTCCTCTATTCATTTGTGAAACATGTACAGACATCTATACCTAAACACTCCTCTGTTCATCTATACACCCTGTGTAGACATCTATACCTAAACACTCCTCTATTCATCTATACACTCTGTATAGACGTCTATACCTAAACACAACTATATTCATCTATACACCATATATAGACATCTATACCTAAACACTCCTCTATTCATCTGTACACCATGTACAGACATCTATATCTAAACACTCCTCTATTCATCTATACACTCTGTATAGACATCTATACCTAAACGCTCCTGTATTCATCTATACACTTTGTATAGACATCTATACCTAAACACTCCTCTATTCATCTATACACTCGGTATAGACATCTATACCTAAACACTCCTCTATTCATCTATACACACTGTATAGACATCTATACCTAGACACTCCTCTATTCATCTATACACGCTGTATAGACATCTATACCTAAGCACTCCTCTATTCATCTATACACCATGTATAGACATCTATACCTAAACACTCCTCTATTCAGCTATACACTACGTGTAGATATCTATACCTAAACACACCTCTATTCATCTATACGCTCTGTATAGAAATCTATACCTAAACACTCCACTATTCATCGATACACTCTGTATAGACATCTATACCTAAACACTCCTCTATTCATCTATACACCATATACAGACATCTATACCTAAACACTCCTCTATTCATTTGTGAAACATGTACAGACATCTATACCTAAACACTCCTCTATTCAGCTATACACTACGTGTAGATATCTATACCTAAACACACCTCTATTCATCTAATCACTCTCTACAGACATCTATATCTAAACACTCCTCTATTCATCTATACACTCTGTATAGACATCTATACCTAGACACTCCTCTATTCATCTATACACTCTGTATAGACATCTATACCTAAACACTCCTCTATTCATCTATAAACTCTATATAGACGTCTATACCTAAACACACCTCTCTTCATCTATACACCATATATAGACATCTATACCTAGACACTCCTCTATTCATCTATACACGCTGTATAGACATCTATACCTAAGCACTCCTCTATTCATCTATACACCATGTATAGACATCTATACCTAAACACTCCTCTATTCACCTATACACTACGTATAGATATCTATACCTAAACACTCCTCTATTCATCTATACACTCTGTATAGACATCTATGCCTAAACACACCTCTATTCATCTATACGCTCTGTATAGAAATCTATACCTAAACACTCCACTATTCATCGATACACTCTGTATAGACATCTATACCTAAACACTCCTCTATTCATCTATACACCATATACAGACATCTATACCTAAACACTCCTCTATTCATTTGTGAAACATGTACAGACATCTATACCTAAACACTCCTCTATTCATCTATAAACCCTGTGTAGACGTCTATACCTAAACATAACTATATTCATCTATACCCCATATATAGACATCTATACCTAAACACTCCTCTATTCATCTATACACTCTGTATAGACGTCTATACCTAAACACAACTATATTCATCTATACCCCATATATAGACATCTATACCTAAACACTCCTCTATTCATCTGTACACCATGTACAGACATCTATATCTAACACTCCTCTATTCATCTATACACTCTGTATAGACATCTATACCTAAACACTCCTCTATTCATCTATACACTCTGTATAGACATCTATACCTAAACACTCCTCTATTCATCTATACACTCTGTATAGACATATATACCTAAACACTCCTCTATTCATCTATACACTCTGTATAGACATCTATACCTAAACACTCCTCTATTCATCTATACACTATGTATAGACATCTATACCTAAACACACCTCTATTCATCTATACACCATATATAGACAACTATACCTAAACACTCCTCTATTCATCTGTACACCATGTACAGACATCTATATCTAAACACTCCTCTATTCATCTATACACTCTGTATAGAAATGTATACCTAAACAATCCTCTATTCATCTGTACACCATATACAGACATCTATACCTAAAAACTCCTCTATTCATCTATACACGCTGTATAGACATCTATACCTAGACACTCCTCTATTCATCTATACACTTTGTATAGACAGCTATACCTAAACACTCCTCCATTCATCTATACACCCTGTATAAACATCTATACCTAAACACTCCTCTATTCATCTATACACCCTGTATAGACATCTAAACCTAAACACTCCTCTATTCATCTATACATTCTGTATAGACATCTATACCTAAACACTCCTCTAATCATCTATACACTATGTATAGACATCTATAACTAAACACTCCTCTATTCACCTATACACTATGTATAGACATCTATACCTAAACACTCCTCTATTCATCTATACACTATGTATAGACATATATACCTAAACACTACTCTATTCATCTATACACCATCTATAGACATCTATACCTAAACACTCCTCTATTCATCTGTACACCATGTACAGACATCTATACCTAAACACTCCTCTATTCATCTATACATTCTGTATAGACATCTATGCCTAAACACACCTCTATTCATCTATACGCTCTGTATAGACATCTATACCTAAACACTCCACTATTCATCGATACACTCTGTATAGACATCTATACCTAAACACTCCTCTATTCATCTATACACCATATACAGACATCTATACCTAAACACTCCTCTATTCATTTGTGAAACATGTACAGACATCTATACCTAAACACTCCTCTGTTCATCTATATACCCTGTGTAGACATCTATACCTAAACACTCCTCTATTCATCTATACACTCTGTATAGACGTCTATACCTAAACACAACTATATTCATCTATACACCATATATAGACATCTATACCTAAACACTCCTCTATTCATCTGTACACCATGTACAGACATCTATATCTAAACACTCCTCTATTCATCTATACACTCTGTATAGACATCTATACCTAAACACTCCTCTATTCATCTATACACTCTGTATAGACATCTATACCTAAACACTCCTCTATTCATCTATACACTCTGTATAGACATCTATACCTAAACATTCCTCTATTCATCTATACACTCTGTATAGCCATCTATACCTAAACACTCCTCTACTCATCTATACACTATGTATAGACATCTATACCTAAACACACCTCTATTCATCTATACACCATATATAGACAACTATACCTAAACACTCCTCTATTCATCTGTACACCATGTACAGACATCTATATCTAAACACTCCTCTATTCATCTATACACTCTGTATAGACATCTATACCTAAACACTCCTCTATTCATCTATACACTCTGTATAGATATCTATACCTAAACACTCCTCTATTCACCTATAAACTATGTATAGACATCTATACCTAAACACTCCTCTATTCATCTATACATTCTGTATAGACATCTATACCTAAACACTCCTCTATTCATCTATACACTATGTATAGACATCTATACCTAAACACTCCTCTATTCATCTATACACCATATATAGACATCTATACCTAAACACTCCTCTATTCATCTGTACACCATGTACAGACATCTATACCTAGACACTCCTCTATTCATCTATACACTTTGTATAGACAGCTATACCTAAACACTCCTCCATTCATCTATACACCCTGTATAAACATCTATACCTAAACACTCCGCTATTCATCTATACACCCTGTATAGACATCTAAACCTAAACACTCCTCTATTCATCTATACATTCTGTATAGACATCTATACCTAAACACTCCTCTAATCATCTATACACTATGTATAGACATCTATAACTAAACACTCCTCTATTAACCTATACACTATGTATAGACATCTATACCTAAACACTCCTCTATTCATCTATACACTATGTATAGACATATATACCTAAACACTACTCTATTCATCTATACACCATATATAGACATCTATACCTAAACACTCCTCTATTCATCTGTACACCATGTACAGACATCTATACCTAAACACTCCTCTATTCATCTATACACTCTGTATAGACATCTATGCCTAAACACACCTCTATTCATCTATACGCTCTGTATAGACATCTATACCTAAACACTCCACTATTCATCGATACACTCTGTATAGACATCTATACCTAAACACTCCTCTATTCATCTATACACCATATACAGACATCTATACCTAAACACTCCTCTATTCATTTGTGAAACATGTACAGACATCTATACCTAAACACTCCTCTGTTCATCTATACACCCTGTGTAGACATCTATACCTAAACACTCCTCTATTCATCTATACACTCTGTATAGACGTCTATACCTAAACACAACTATATTCATCTATACACCATATATAGACATCTATACCTAAACACTCCTCTATTCATCTGTACACCATGTACAGACATCTATATCTAAACACTCCTCTATTCATCTATACACTCTGTATAGACATCTATACCTAAACACTCCTCTATTCATCTATACACTCTGTATAGACATCTATACCTAAACACTCCTCTATTCATCTATACACTCTGTATAGACATCTATACCTAAACATTCCTCTATTCATCTATACACTCTGTATAGACATCTATACCTAAACACTCCTCTATTCATCTATACACTATGTATAGACATATATACCTAAACACTACTCTATTCATCTATACACCATCTATAGACATCTATACCTAAACACTCCTCTATTCATCTGTACACCATGTACAGACATCTATACCTAAACACTCCTCTATTCATCTATACATTCTGTATAGACATCTATGCCTAAACACACCTCTATTCATCTATACGCTCTGTATAGACATCTATACCTAAACACTCCACTATTCATCGATACACTCTGTATAGACATCTATACCTAAACACTCCTCTATTCATCTATACACCATATACAGACATCTATACCTAAACACTCCTCTATTCATTTGTGAAACATGTACAGACATCTATACCTAAACACTCCTCTGTTCATCTATATACCCTGTGTAGACATCTATACCTAA